>NC_048305.1:101190338-101309828 GCF_013100865.1 Trachemys scripta elegans | reverse complement strand
GGGGGGGCAGTCGGGGGCAGGGAGAAGGGGTTAGATGGATCAGGGGTTCGGGGGGGCAGTCAGGGGACAGGCAGCGGTTGGATAGGCATGGGAGTCCCGGGGATTTGTCAGGGGACAGGTAGGGGGTTGGGTCCTAGGGGGGAAGTTGGGGCGGTCTCAGGAGGGGGCAGTTGGGGACAAGGAAAGAGAGGCTTAGATAGGGGGTGGGGTCCTGGGGAGCAGTTAGGGGCAGGGGTCCCGGGAGGGGGTGATCAGGGGACAGGGAGCAGGGGGGTTGGATGGGTTGGGGTTTCTGTGGGGGGCAGTCGGAGGGGGTGGATGGTGGCAGGGTGGGGTTACCCTCCCTCCCTGTGGAGTGTCCTATTTTTTTAATGTTAAAATATGGTATCCCTGCCCTTCCCAGTGCAGCTTGCCATTCATAGCAAGCTGCAGCATGAGGTCTCAGCTTCCTCACTCCCTCCCCCTCTTTCCTGTTGGTAGTGGCCAAGGGAATGCTGGGAAATGTAGTTCTTTCCCTGCTCC
Source organism: Trachemys scripta elegans (assembly GCF_013100865.1). Lineage (NCBI taxonomy): Eukaryota > Metazoa > Chordata > Testudines > Emydidae > Trachemys > Trachemys scripta. The sequence continues at coordinate 101,309,306 of NC_048305.1, read as the reverse complement.
AGGGCTGGTTCTATAGGCAGGGAGCTAACCAAGGAACTACAGGTCCCAGGGCCCCCTGTTGGTTCTCAGCTCCCATGCTGGATCCCTGCCGCCCCTGCAAATGGGCTGCCCCAAGCACGTGCTTGCTTTCCTGGTGCCTTGAGCCGCCCCTGGTCACAAATCCATTTATTTCAAGCAATGGACAGAGCAGTTTCACTGAAATCAATACAGCTAAGACAATTTACATTAGCTGGGGATCTGGCCCTCCAAGTTTCAGAAGAGTTAGAGAAACTCCCACCAGACCAGGTCCTATGCTAAGCACCTCCTTTAGTCTAGAAACCCCACAATACAAAATTCACAAGACCTCCAGAACTTCCAGCTGTCTCTGGACTCCAGAGCGAGAATACAGAATACAGAGAGAATAGTCTATTTTCTGTTACACTGATACCAGCAGGAGTCAGAATGTGCAGATGCAACATAGAAATTAAACAACAAAAATAAGAAAGTTAGCCACATATTTTCAAACCTCTAGTGAGATGTCTGGGTTCATGGCCCACTACTAGGTAGGGTTACCATTCGTCCGGATTCCGCCGGACATGTCCGGCTTTTAGAGTTAAAAATAGCATCGGGGGGAATCTGTAAATGTCCGGACTTCCCCCCCCATGCAGAGCGCGCGCTGCTGACAGGGCAGCCGGCCGGATGGTGCCACTTACATAGGTCTCTGACAGCCAGAGAGAGCCCCTCCTCCGCTTCCCCCTTCTCTCCCCTGCAGCTGAGATCCCTTCCTCCCTGCATTCGCAGATCACCAGCCGGCCATTCACACCAGCAGTTTGGAGCTCCTTCCCCTGCGCCTCCTCCCCGGCACGCTCGTCTGAGCGGCAGGGTAAGGGGGTTAGGGGGTCGGAGAAGGGGCAGGGAGGTTCTGGAGGGGGCAGTCAAGAGACAGGGAGCGGGGGGGGTTGAGAGTTCGGGGGCGCTTTTTGGGGGTGGGGATGTGGTTAAGGTTTTGGGCAGTCAGGGTACAGGTAGGACCCTGGGGGACAGTTAGGGTGGGGGGTTCTCAGGAGGGGGCAGTCAGGGGACAAGGAGCGGTTGGGGTGTTTGGGAGTTCGGGGGGGGCTGTCAGGGGGCAGGGGTGGGGAGAGGGATCAGAGCAGTCAGGGGACAGGGAGCAGAGGGGTTTAGATGGGTTGGGAGTTCTGTGGGGGGCTGTCAGGGGGTGGGGAGTGGTTGGATGGAGCGTGGGAGTCCCGGGGGGCTGTCTGGGGGTGGGCGTGTGGATAAGGGTTGAGGCAGTCAAGGGACAGGTAGGGGGTAGGGTCCTAGGGGGCCAGTTAGGATGGGGGGAGGGTCTCAAGAGGGAGCAGTCAGGGAACAAGGAGCAGGGAGGCTTAGGTAGGGGGTGGAGTCCTGGGGGGCAGTTAGGGGCAGGGGTCCCAGGAGGGCGCAGTCAGGGGACAAGGAGCAGGGGCAGGGTTGGGGGTTCTGAGGGGGGGTGGGAAGTGGGAGGGAGTGGACGGGGCAGGGGCGGGGCTAGGGCAGGACAGGGGAGGGGCTCCTCCCGTCCTCTTTTTTGCTTGCTGAAATATGGTAACCCTACTACTAGGTGTAGTATCAGAGGGGTGTTTGTTGCTTTTTACAGATCCAGACTAAGACTCCTGTGGCACCTTGTAGACTAACAGACATATTGGAGCATAAGCTTTCGTGGGTGAGTACGTCTGACAAAGTGGGAATTCGCCCACGAAAGCTTATCCTCCAATACGTCTGTTAGTCTATAAGGTGCCACAGGACTCTGTCGCTTTTTAGTAGGTGAAGGCTCAGATTGGTTTGGAGGGATAGCTCAGTGGTTTGAGCATTAGCCTGTTAAACCCAGGGTTATGAGCTCAAGCCTTGAGGGGGCCATTTAGGGATCTGGGGCAAAAATCTGCCTGGGGATTGGTCCAGCTTTAAGCAGTGGGTTGGACTAGATAACCTGCTGAGGTCCCTTCCAACCCTGATATTCTATACTAATTACTCCACCCATCTCTTCACCTCCCAGTGTGTGCCATACAAATGACAGGGTTGACAAAACTTACTTTTTTTTTTTTTTTAAATATGGCTGATTACCACAAGGAATATTTTTCATTGCATATAGCTATGCCTTTGGAGGTACAGAAGGTCTAGAGCCGGGGCTTTGTAAGCCATATCTAAGGCCCTTCATTTTCAGTTTTTAAGGATCTTTACTGAAAAATTCTCAGGTTTTACAGAAGCTATTATTCAATTTTTATTGATTTTCATTCGAATTTTGCACCATTCAAGTACTAATTATGTTAAGAAAATCCAATGCCTTAACATTAAGTAGGTTTGCTTATGTTAATAAACAATTAGTCTAGGTATACACCTGAGTCTATTTGTTAAAGAAAGGCAGTTTAGTGAAAGATACACACACAGACACACACACACACACACACACACACACACGTGTACCTACTATTAATGTACAGTTCATGAAATAAACCACAACATTAAACTGCTTTCACTTTCAATACTCTTTACTTTTCTCTAGTTGTTGCTTTTTTCTGTCATCCCGTCACCCAATATTAACCCTGATATTTGTCCAGAAAACTGGGAAGTTAATTTTTTGCACTGATTTTCACTCATTTGAAGGGGCAATTTTAAAACAAAATAAACACTGAAAATGAAAAAAGCAACAGAGGGTCCTGTGGCACCTTTAAGACTAAGAGAAGTATTGGAGCATAAGCTTTCGTGGGTGAATGCCCACTTCATCAGACTTGCTTATGCTCCAATACTTCTCTTAGTCTTAAAGGTGCCACAGGACCCTCTGTTGCTTTTTACAGGTTCAGACTAACACGGCTACCCCTCTGTTACTGAAAATGAAGGGCCTTATTACAGACAGATCCTCCCATTTCACTCACATGGACAACCTCCTCCCATTTGCAACCACATGCATCACCTCTTCCATCTTCTCCTATTCATCATCTAACAAGTCACCTTCCCCCCTTCACAATCATGCAACATCCCACTGGCAACTACAGCAATTGTTCATTTTTGACTATTTATTGGTGGCTCATGTTTCTGCCCCTTCCTCTGGAAACAAGGGGAGAAACGCAGCCAAGATGTCCACACAAGGAGCCACTGGTACATAGGAGGAGAGGGCATCTAGGCTGGTTCCTGCTCTTTGATACCAAGTGCCTTGATAAGCCTCTGGGGTCATCTTTTCAATGAGGAGTCTGGACAACCGTAGAAGAAGCTCTCACCATCGAAGTGGTGATGACACCAGATGTGACCTGCCAGCTCTTCATGAAACAAATGCAAGAGCTCTTCAGAACACATGGACCACAGCCTGACAACCATCATCTTTTGTGGATGGGATACCCCACCAACTTCACTGGTTGCCATGTAAAAGTCAAGACTTGCCCTGCTCTAAGTACACCTCTACCCCGATATAACGCTGTCCTCAGGAGCCAAAAAAATCTTACCGCGTTACAGGTGAAACTGCGTTATATTGAACTTGCTTTGATCCGCCGGAACATGCAGCCCCCGCCCCCAGAGCGCTGCTTTACCGCGTTATATCCGAATTCGTGTTATATCGGGTCGCATTATATCGGGGTAGAGGTGTATAAGGATATACTGCAATGTATCAAGTATCCCTGCTTGGTGAGTGTTGGCACTGAATGTTGTCAACTACTATATGGCTGATATTGACACGAATCTAATATAGCTATTAACTCTTCCAAAAGGCTGGGAAAGAACCCACTGTATCACATACTCTTTTAGTTCCATGGGTTCAGTAAATAAGATGACTATAGTGCTCATAAAAGTTGCTAGACTGACAGCTCTAAAGACTGCAGCTTCTGTTTATCCACAGAATAGGAACACAATGCCCTAGTGTGCGTGTATCCTGCTCTGAAGTGACCATTGGTAGGATTGAGAGAGCAGGTGAGGGCTGGTTTAATGGTTCAAGCACAGGACTTGGTGTTTGCAATTCTGAAGTTTTAATCCTGACTTTTTCACCTTTTGCCTGTTATTCTCACCAGTACAGCATTAATAATAATACTCTGCTCCTGAGGCCTGGCTTGGAAAGCACTTTGAAGACATGAAGCACTTTAGTGGATTCACGTTAAGTATTAATTCATCTGCCAGGCCAATTCACTCTTTGACCCCCCTGCAGAGGCTTCCAGTTAGTGTCAGCTATGACACTTTGTGCGATTTGGGCAGCTGGCCACCAGCAACTGGACTGAAACCAGCCACTCACACAGGACACAGATGAGTCATCAGATGGTAGTAACATTTGGTCACGACAGGCCTAAACTGGATTTGAAAGGGTGACCTAGAGGTGAAAGACTCCTTCAAGAAACCTTTTGTATTCAAATGCATATTAAATTAGACATGGGCTGAGGAGACCATGTTAAGACCCAGATCAGGTTTAGACAAGACTTTGAGGTCAAATGCACACACAATTTTTGTGCAACTTTAGCCTAGGGCTAAATAGGAACCAGGAAATGAGCTCCTTCTGATTTTGGGTCTGACCCAAAACCAAAACTATAAAGGTAGGTTTGAACAAGGGCATTTTAATCATATCTCACACATCAATTCAGAAGGATTTGGATTCAGAGAACTGGTTTTCACCTACATCATAGAATCATATAAACGTAGGACTGGGAAAGACTTTGATAGGTCATCTAGTCCAGTCCCCTGCACTGAAGCAGGACTAAGTATTATGTAGACCTTCCCTGAAAGGCATTTGTCAAACCTGCTCTTAAAAACCTCCAATGACAGAGATCCCACAACCTCCCTAGGTAATTTGTTCCACTGTTTAACTACCCTTACACTTCGGAAGTTTTTGCTAATGTCTAACCTAAATCTCCCTTGCTGCAATTTAAGCCCATTATTTCTTGTCCTGTCCTCAATGGATAAGGAGAACAATTTATCACCCTCCTCTTTATAACAACCTTTTATGAACTTGAAAACTGTTATCATGTCCCCACTCAGTCTTCTTTTCTCCAGACTAAACAAACACAATTTTTTCAATCTTCCTTATAGGTCATGTTTTCTAGTCCTTTAATCATTTTTGTTGCTCTCCTCCAACTTTCTCTTTCCCAGAGTATGTTGCTCAGAACTGGATGCAATATTCCAGTTGAGGCCTCAACGGTGCTGAATGGAAAAATTACTTCTTGTTTCTTGCTTACAGCACGCCTGCTAATACATCCCAGAATGTTGTTTGCCTTTTTTTGGGGGGGGGAGGGGCAACAGTATTACATTATTGACTCATATTTTGTTTGTGATCTACTATGTCCCCCAGATTCTTTTCTGCAGTACTCCTTCCTAGGCAATCATTTCCCATTTTGTATTTGTGAAACTTGATTATTATGACCATTTGGAACTCTAATCCTGTCCTCCAAAGTTCTTGCAACCCCTTCCCAGCTTGGTATCATCTTCAAACTTTATACATGTGCTCTCTGTGCCATTATCCACCTCATCGGTGAAGATATTGAACAGAACCAGACCAAATACTACAGGTTTATATTAGAAGGCTATGTGATTGTGTGATTAGAGTAAAAACAAAGGGCAAAGAAAGGTCCCAAGCTGTTATCTCACTGTGGGCTTTTGATAGACCCACTGGATTCCACCCATCTCTAGGCCCCACGCCCAAATCCCTGGCTACTCAGTTTGCACAGAGCACTCACAGAGCTGAGCACATCCCCTGCACGGACTCTTTAAATCTCACTCTCTCACCCTGCTGTTACCTAGCAGCTCTGTGGTCTTGGGGAACCAAGACACGGTATCCAGCCTGTCTGACTCATGAAAGACCTTCTCCCCCCACCCCACCCCAGCCTCTGCTTGAACCAAAACCGATCAGAAGAAAAACTTACAAAAAGCAATGGAAAGGCTGTGGCAGACACACAGAAACCCCTGGGATAAGGATGACAGGGTTAAGGAAACTCCCCTAGCCTCATTTGCATGGAAGATGGGACAAAGAGGCATCTCCATTAGCAAACAGAATGGAGAACAGAGATTCCAAAGCAAGAACTGCATGGAACTCTGGGACCAGAAAAGTAGGGAAGCACTGGATGATGGGGGATCTCTGCTCCAGATGTTAACGAACCCACGCCTGCACACACCCAGCTCAGTAGTTGGCTGGGATGGTTTTGTTGGGGATTGGTCCTGCTTTGAGCCAGGGGGTTGGACTAGATGAACTCCTGAGGTCCCTTCCAACCCTGATATTCTATGATTCTATGATCAGACCAATTCTAGTAATAAATCCTTTTTTGGTATCCAAAATAGTGAAGCTCTCTAATTGCATTGTGAGCTCCCTGGAAGGAACACCGCCCACAGCCAGGAATGATCAGCTCCTATGGTCTAGCCTGAACAAAACAACTTTGGTATACTCCCTTGAGCCATCAGTTTACACATAAACAAATCTAGTGTTCTCCCTTGAACCATTGTTGTTTCTCTACAAAAACCCCTACCCATGCTCAAGGAAGTGTTCTGATGCCTGGATCCAAAATCTGCATCAGTTCCATTGGGACTTCATCTTCTCCTGACTGATCGTGCTGGGGGCTATGCCTGTCTCCAGCACTCCGGACCCTCAGCTACCACCACCACTTGAGACCCCCGATGGATTCAAGCTCTCTCTCTCTCGGTATAGCCTTCTGACCCTGACTTGTGTGATCACTTATAGTTTTCTAAACCGGACTTTTATAATCAAATTTAAGTTAGATTTAATATTATCACTGTTTTGTTTGTTTGGCTCCTCTTGTATGCTTATTAGGCAATAAATAACTTTCACGGTTAAGCTGGTTGCTTCTCTCTCTCTCCCCCCCTCCCCCTCGTGGGTGTTTTTTGGCTTCCCCATTTGCTCTGCAGCAACGCTCTCCGTACCTAAGCTAAAGATCCCTGCAGCGCCCAAAAAGCCAGTGCTCATCAAGTGGGTTACTACCAGAACAATTGTAATGTGAAAGTGCGGATAGAGATGTGCGGAACCTGGGACATATGAGGGTGACAGCTTGGAAATGCTGCTCGACCCAGCCTACTGAGTCCAGGGACATATAAGGGGTCAGCTTGGGAGTGCCGATTAACCCGGTCCTTTCAGACGCGCTCTGTTAATGTGTGTGTGTGTTCATCTGATTCTGGAGCTGGAAGAACCAAGCCCTGGGGAACCTAGGTCCTGCAGGATAGCTCCATTGGGAGGGAACTTGCAGCAGGGAGAAGTAGAGCTCCATATGAGAACACAAGTGACACAAGCAGTAAATTGACAGAAGTACAGAACCCCCCTTCCCCCGAAGAGTAACCCTAATAAATGAGCGCACCCCAAAGTAATGGGCAAAGCTGGTAACACTGCACAGAAGAACTTCACTGGTTCTGCTTCAAGAAGGCTGTCCATGAGAAGGCATGGGAATTTGGCCAAAAAACCAGGAGGTTCAGTGAAACAAATAGATGCCCTCTCCCAGCTAAGACTTCTTAGTAAGTAAGACCTAGAAATAACTACTGTTCCTTGTGATAAGAAGTAGAAGGATGGATCTGAGCAGGAAAAACTGTCTATGACCACATTCCCTATTGCCAATGTGTCTTAGTGAGATGTAAGAACTTAAGTGTTAAATCCAGAATGCATCTGCCATGGTGCAGGTTTCCTTGCTTGGTTCCTGATGGCAAGTTATGCTGCTGAGGGGACCAGTGAGAAATGTTTCAGTTCTGAAAATAGAGGTTCCTGCCTGTGGGCATTTGCCCACTTGCATATTTCTGACCTGTCCTTTGTGAAACACAAAATGAAGCATTTGCCACATCGAAGGAACACTTCAATGGTGTAGCTGCCAAATTTGTGTATTGTCCCCAAGCCCGTTGGACACCGGTTTGTAGTCTGTTTCGGTAGAAATAATTTTGCAACTGCTGATATGCAACCATCTCTGGGGTAGAACTGACACACAATTTGTTTATAGTACCCATCGAAGTGACAACAATTTAGGGCAAGAAGTGAAGAATATTGTATCCTGATGAAATCTGGGGGGGCTTAAAATGTAATCACTCACACTGGAATTTGACCAGTGGCTTTTTGCAAGAAGGAATCTTTAAATATTTAATGACCACAAAAGTCTTTCAGATCTTGACTGAAAGCATTTAGGGTATAAGAAGAGGGAAAAAGAGAATTCCTACCTGAGATATAAAGGGAATAGTACGCGTTAGAGTGTATAGTAATGTGTTTCGAATAGAAACACTATAATCCAGACAACCCTTGGACATGCTAATTGCAACACCTGTCTGTGCAAGTCTGTTTCCTAGACAGGATGTGGCAAAGGCAGCAAGATGGAAAGAAAGCCATACATACTGCTTGTTTTCATGTGCGTCTCTGAGCACCGACTACTGCTAATCATAACAGACTTTATGGTCTGATCCTAGAGCTACAGTTTGACTGCTGCAATATTGAGTTCTTAGCAATTGTGATACTAATATTTTGTGCTTTATGAGCATGACTTAAGGAAGCCTCCCAACGCCACTGATGTGGGCATTCTGTCGCTTTACAAAGAAGTCCATTGTGTCCCAAAGATTAAATTGCCTATAGTCACACAGCAGTCAGTGGCAGAGCCAGGAATGGTACCAAGGAGTCCTCAGTTGCAGTCCCCTACTCTAGCAGGTAGACAGCACTCCAATTAAGTGATCTTTCAGAGCCAAATCAGAATCAAACTGTGAAATAACCAGTTTTCCTAGCATTATTTTACTCTCTGGATTAGGACCCCTGTGATTCTTGGAAATTACGTCTAAAATAAATGAGGGCTCTTCCTTGCTGTTAGAATCAAACTAAAGAAAGGCATGTTACTACGATTGCTGGTGTCCAGAATATCAGTCAATATCCATGTCACTGCATGAAGGATAAGTAAAAAGGAGATATATTAACCTAGATTCAAACGGACAAAGCCCTGCTTATCAGAATCAGCACACCTGTCAAGTTAGGTGGAAAACACAGAGCGAGGGGGAGTTAGCATACAAATGTCATGTGACAGGTTTTGTTGGTTAGTGGGAGTTTGCAGTACATGGATGCTAATCATATGTTCCAGAACTGAATGGCACAGACAGAAAAGTACACTTGCTCTCATTCCTAATCTTCACAATGTAGTCTTACAGCAAGCAGAAATCACTGATTGAGCAATGTCAAATTCATGGTCATTTCCCATTTGGTTTCCTCTTCTCCCTCCCTTGTCAACTTCACTCTACGCACAACTGGATGAGAGCAGGCAACAGAGCACCTCCAGGTGAGAGATAAGAGGAACGATTTATGTGGCAAGGGCTGACAAACAGTAGCCTCAAGGCACTGGAAGTAGCTTTGAAACAAGCTAGATAACTGGACACTTTTTTCCTTGAGCAGAGCATGATAACTAATACAGCCAGGGGTACACCTGATGCACCCTTCCAACTCTGATTGACACTAGCACCCAGGCATGGACGGAAGAATAGGGTTTCTTGGATTTTAGTGACACAGAATCCAGTTGGCAGCACAGGTCTCTTTCACTGCGGCTCAGGCCTTCCTCCCTATGCTTTACATTTCGCAATATTTATCATCTGCATAGTGTTGTAAACGTGCACGGTACAGTCGAAGATGGATTTGTCTCAAGCCCACTCTGCTTGGATCCCCCTTAGGGGTGAAAGAATAGATCCACATGCCCTCCGCAGGCCACTCACAACTAGTCCTTCTTGGGTGTATCTGAGAATCTTTTTACACCACTTCCTATAGGATTTCAGGCCTGGACTACACTATAGAGTTAGGTCGATGTAAGGCTGCTTACGTTGACCTGTGTCAGTGTTCACACTCCAGCCTTGCTCCCGCCGATGTAAGTGCCCTATTACCCTGACATCATAACTCTACCTCCACGAGAGGCGTAGGGCATATGTTGGTGTCGTTGGGGAGATGCAGTGTCTGTGTAGACACTACAGGCTACTTACATCCACTGCTGGCTGTATGTGTGTATATATATATATCTCCTCAATACATGTTTCACTCTATACGCATCCGAAGAAGTGGGCTGTAGTCCACGAAAGCTTATGCTCTAATAAATTTGTTAGTCTCTAAGGTGCCACAAGTACTCCTGTTCTTTTTGTGGATACAGACTAACACGGCTGCTACTCTGAAACCACTGCTGGCTGTCATCCTTGTCAATTTCATGGGTCCAGCATAGAGTCATGAAATTGACAAGAAAGCCACTCACCGCTCAGGCTGTCACCCTGGGGCCGGCTCCCTGCTCTCAGCCGGCCTGCTGCCCAGGCTCCCCACCAAGAGCCCAAGTGCTGCCCGGGCTCCTGGCTCCCCATTGGGAGCCCGGCAGCCGCCCAGGCTCTGGGCATGGACCTCCCTGCTGGGAGCCCAAGCGGCTGCCCTGTTAATGGTGGGGAACGGGAGCCCGGGGGCAGCCATGCTCCCAGCGAGGAGCAGGGATCCAAGAGCCGGGGGGAGGGGCGGGCAGCTGGACTCCCGTCGGGGAGCTGTACAAAGCTGAGAGCCTGGGTTCTCAGCTCCCCACACTCCCCCTCAAGTCAATGGAAGCGCTCCTGGTGAGGTCGCACACCACCAACAGAAGGAGGGCAGTGTGGACATGAACTACCGCAGTAATTACTGTGGTGGCTGTAAGTCGACCTAAGAGAGGACTTGAGTTTGTAGTGTAGACATGCCCTCAGAGGAGATGTCTGATCCTAGAGCCTTTGAGAGGAGCTGCAGCAGGAATAAGCTATGTGGTGTTAGGATGCTCTGAGGAGGACCCAGCTAAAAGTGACTGAGCAAATCTGCATCAGCTAAATTCTGAAGAAAGATGCTTGTCACCTCCAGACAACACTGGCTGCGTTAGAGACTTAGGATTTTTTTTTTTAAGAAAATGAAGTGTTTGACAAGAAAGATTTTAGATAAAACAAACTCTGATGACTAAGACTGTGCCAGTTATTTAGTGGGCATTTGTGACACTTTCTTGGGGTGCCCAGAACTCTGGGTGACCTTGCTACCCCATTGCCTTAGCAAAAGAGAGATTTGCTGGTGCTAAACTGGGTGACTGCTCCCTATCAAAAAATGTCTCAGGACTCTGCCAGCCCTTACAGGTAAAACTTGGTTCACCTCCGTTCCTGAGTCCCATGGAAGAGGGTTCCCCTCAAGTATCCAGCCCCTGTCACTGGACACTCACAGAAATTACTAAGTTCACTGTCTTTAAAGATACAATTTATATACCAGCTTGTGTGATTCTCCTAAGCATTCACGCTTTGCTTAATATTACAGCACCGAGATCTGCTCAAGATAAAACAACGAGAAGTTTATTAATGAAGACAGAGATTTAAGTGATACTGAGTCAAGACCGTGGAAACAGACATATTACAAATAAAACAGAAGCGTAACATGTTTCTGAGAGACTAAACAGAACTCTAGCAGGCTAAAATCTTTGTCTAAGTTAAGTTTCTCACCTCAAGGAGACTCTCAGCCTTACTAACCCACCCAGGCCAGGATCCAGCTTTCATGCTCCCTCAGAGCTGGAAAACCAAGGCGTTCTCCTTGCTGTGTCTTATAGTCCAGTAAACCTTTGAAATGTCCCCCAGATAAAATTCTTCTCCCTCATGGCTTATTCCCCAGTGTGCTGAGGCCATCCTGCTCGTCTCATCCTCCAGTTAACTTGCTTTCCCTGTTCACTCAATATGGAAATATAATTCCCATTGTCTTTGGCTTACCCTGACCCATTTATACCCAAGACCTAGGCAGACAAGCAAATCAACATTCTTTTGTCTAGGACAAACTTGTTTTCCAACCATGCCAGCTTAAATTTGATTTTTTTTTAGTACATACCTACGGCTTCTTGATGAATACCCCCCGACGTACATCTCCCAATACATATAGTAGCCAGTATGATACAAGCTCTTATTTGATGCCTTACACAACATTCTTCATAGATGAATACTATGACAGCAATAAATTAGATGTAGTAAGTTTGTCAGGCCTAATAGGAATTATCATTACATGTCAGTGACCACTTTGTCATCACCCATGGGTCTACAACCTGCTCTGTGGGGTTTATAGGAGCAGCCATCATGCACCAACCCGCCATCTGGCAGCTTGCTGATGCTTACGTACCTAGGACCCAGGCTCCACCCCCTGCAGTCCTATTGGTGGAGTCCCAGCATAACTGATTGGCCAGCTGGCCCTACTTAAGCTAGCAGCAGGTACAGGAAGCTGTCTGAACAACTGGACTCCACTCTGTTCTGGACGGGGTGCTTTGTGCTTCCTGCTCCCATGGCCTGACTTCCTGGCACCCTGACAAGGCCTGTTTCCTGATTGGTGGTTCTGACCTCCAGTTTGTCTCCTGACTCTGACCTCCTGGTATCCTGACCCTGCTGAGTCCTGTCTTGTGACCGCAGACTCTGGCTCTGACTACTAGGTCTGGCCACCCATGACCTGACTGTGACACACTTTGCCAGTTGGCATTGAGGGGCTCATAGGGTCACAGAGTTTATTGTATCTCTCTGCAGAAAAAATAAAGCAAAATAAACAGAGAGAGAGAGCGCGCACAACTGCCTACGCACGGAGTACAAAGAACCATTTACAACTGGGTTTTGCCCTACTCTTGAATGAATGTGCTACATTGCCACCCAGTGGGTGAAGGAGCATATTGAAGCTCCTACTGCTCTCAATCGTATGCATGCTATGGACAATTGGTGGCCTCTGCTGCTCTAATTTCTGTCTTGGCTTTGATGCGCTGTTTTCATGCTGTCCCGAGGACACTAAAAACAGTAACAACGACTGCACACCCACCCCCCCCCCCACAGAGTTGGCGGTTTGCAGTCACGAGCTATAGAAAAAAACAGCCAGATCACGTTGTGGCCCAAGTTGAAAGATGAACATGCAAGCCACCATCTTGGCCGTCACCAGGCAATAAACCAGGCACTGCCGGAGCTGAAAGCATAAAGTCTCTGCAGCTTGAGCCAAAGAGCCAGGCTCTCGCATTGAGAGCTGTAAGAGAACCAGGCTGTGCTCTGTGGATTGGGCACAGACAGGGGTACTTCACACTCACTGAGCAGTAGGTTACACAAGCACAAGCGTAAACTGAAATCCACAGGATGGAGATGGAACACCTTGAGGCACGTGGTTCTTGGGCGGCAAGTGGGATTTCAGCTTGTGAGTCCTGTGTCTTTTCAGGAATGGAGCTGACTGGGAAGTCAATAGTCCATCCATTTAAAGTGATATCCAAATGCCCCCCTTGCCACATTAGTTCTCCACCACCCTCGAAAGCACAACACATGACAAGTTTAGCTGAGCATGGCTTGGCCCAACACTCTTTACAGCCCTACAGCACTGTTCTGAGCAATGGCTTGAGTAGGCACCCGATAGTCATACAAGTCATTCCCCCCCGCCCCGCCAAGCTCCCATCCCCACAGCTGCCTATGGGGGAAAGTCTTCAGGTTGTCTATGAATTCTCAGTGCAAGTGTTTCTGTAGACTGAATTCAGAAATCAGTCAAGCCATTCATGATTTTATGGCTTGTTAAAAGTCCAGCTTCCGTATAAAATAAGACTGAGCAAATATAAGTAAAGATCCCGTTTGTCTTTCAGGAAAGCACAGTACATGGATAAAAAGGACACCGAACTATGTTCTCTTCTCCCATCCCAATCAGAGGAAAAATGCGGCCTTTATCCTTGTGGCCGAGTGTTGAATTCAATCAAATCCCTAGAACTGTGTGAATCCTTCTGTTTCCACTTAGCACAGTGCTATGATATCTTTGCTATGCTCCTGTAGTTATGACTCGCTGGGACATCACAGGCATTGCTGGTGGTTTGCAGAAGCCCTGTTGTCAATGTGTAGCCAAAGCAGTATTGAATCTGACCAGGAAACTGCACACACAGTGTCTCACAGGTAAACTAGGCCGGCTACCTGAGAATGTGCAAACTTCAGTGAAAGACCATATGTGTAATATAGAAATTAATATTAAAGGGAACCAAAACACAGGAGTCAGGCAAAGATGTTTCATACATATCACTATGACTGGCATCACCAGGTGACGCTGTTACCCATAGCCTTATAAGTTCTTTTTCAGTGGGTGCAGGCAAGTTATGACTTTTGGGAAGACATGCAGCATTGTTAGTTTTGGGTTACATAGGGTTCTGTGTAGAGGCAGTTTTGGGAGAGGGGCAATTGTGAGAGTAGCAGGAGAATTTGCTTTCTGCCTTAGACTCAAATTCAAGTAAATTCTTGAGGCATCCTGGGAACTGGGTGTTGGTGCTGGACTGAGACTGCTGGAAGAAGGAATCGTCCTGCATGCTGTTTGACCATCTCTTTTCAGAACTGGTTTTCATGTGTAAATAAAGCAAGTTACATTTAGAATATACCCAGACTCCATGTCATTGATTTCTCCTCAAATAAGAAGATCACCTGCCAGGCTGTGGACATCGGCTGCAATTTGGCAGGGTAACACTGGCGTCAGAATGAGACACCAATGTCAAAGAAGGAGCAACAAACAGAAACACAGACCTGTAGCTGTATTCCAAAAGGAAGGTGGCAGAGGTCGATCTGGGATGGTAACTGTTAACAGCATTGTGCAGTGACATTATCCTCTCTGTGGCCCTATCATGGAAGAATCCACTAATCGTTAAATCGAGAACACTCAGATATCAAGAAAACAAACTTCCCCTTGTGAAATCAGAAATGCCAAAAAGAAGATCAGAATAAGAGCTCTCAAGAACTGGGTGAACTATAGATCAGAACATGTTTGCCAACCGCTTGCCAGACTCAGGAAGACACAAAAGAGCCAGGAATCAGGTGAAAAAAAATACATCCTGGATTTTTTTCAGCTGGATTGGAAGTGAACTGAAATGCAGTCTGTGACTCAGAAACCAAGTGAAAAATGGCTTCTTGGGAGATTAGCTGACTCTCCTGACCACATGGCATCGCCTCAGCCAATCAGGGGCACAAGAGAAGTCCCATGTGAACTCCATCATGTGACATATTCTACATTACCTATTCTAATAAAAGGCACCATCACAAAACACAAAGTGAAAACACACCACAGACAGCACCATGAGGAAAGTTTTCTGAAATCCAGAAAGAGCGGGGGGGGGGGGATGGAGGGGGAAGTTTGCATAAAGCTCTGACAGCTCGTTCCACTGAACCAGCACTTGGTTCTAGCACATAGTTCAAACTCAAACATCCTCCAGCCATTTTCCCCGAACCTCAGTATTTTCAAAGTTTGAAAACACCCAAGACTATGCAGTAATAAAGTATGTTGGTTTCTTAACTGCTTCTCTTTGGCTTTGAATTTATCTGAACTGAGGGGGTTTCTGATGATCTCTGATGTTTGGAACCTGATCTTGTCATCATTACCTTCTCAGACAATCTTCATTCGCCTGGATGTTGGTATATTGTAGGAGGCAGGAAGCCTAGACATTTTTATAGCAACTACCTGCCAACAGATTTCAAATTTTTATCCTTTCAAAATCCCACATCTGTCTGTGTCTCCAGGCACTGGTTCAAAAAGTTCTGCATTAGTTATTTTTATTATCAACATAAAAATCTTTCCATTTATTTATTTCTTAAAAAGCTATCTACAAACCTCAGCTCATTTTGTCCTTAGGCAGATATTCGAAGCTGTCTGCAAGCTTCTTCTCTTAAAAAAATAAATACGTTAAAGTCTTTATTATACACAATGTGACAAAATCTGACCAGCTACACTTACCCTGCTCAGATACATGCTACACATATTTCAGCTGAAATGTCTGTGGCAGAAATAGGATAGATAGATAGATAGATAGATAGATAGATAGATAGATAGATAGATAGATAGATAGATAGATAGATAGGAGTGCTTCAAGGAAATGGTATTTCTAAAGCAAAGATCATTGTAAAATCAGCACAAGATGTGATGTATATATTTTATCAGCAATTGCAACATACTAAGCTTACTAGTTTCTGTTATAGCTAAACCAAGGCCAATGTCAGGATTGCAAAACCCCAAGACTTATAAGGAAATGAGATAATGGAAACCAAAACGAACAATTGAGATTCATTTCCCAACGAAGTCTATTCTCATTGTGTACAATCCTATGCCTCACAGCGTCATCCCTGAAAGTAGCTCCATGATCTGAAGAGAGCAGAACACTTACAGCAATATACCCCGAGTGAGGATGGTCAACCCTGCACTACTTGTTTGCCCGTTGGAAAGCTCTGCTGCTTTTTTGGCTGGATATCTCCTTACCAGAGATCACCCCCAAGAACTGTCCCTTCCCCTGAACCTGTGACCTCAGGCAGCCTGCCCCACGTTAAGATTGGTTTACTTCTGGTTCAGTATGGTTAAAGATGAGTACCAAAAATGTCACATAATTCTCTCGGACCATACATTTGACATTTTATGGCAGGAGGTCAGACTGTGGTTCCTTCAGGCCCTAAAACCTATCAGTCTATTTTAGATTGACACAAAGTCTCCTAAATGCAAGAACCCAAGCTCATGTATATGTGACTGTGATTGGTTCTATTGCTTGGTTAGTGACTGGCATATTAAACCAAACAACACATCTTAGGTTGACACAAGATGCAGATAGCATATTTTCTCTATACAAACCAATGCCGGCATATTTCCTCCTAACGATCTCCTCTATTTGGTCTCTCAATAAAATTCATTTTAAAGTAAAAGGAAGAACATATACGACATGAGGAGAGCAACGATCATGATGTGGAAAGTATATCAATATCAGAAAGAAAGAAAGAAAAAAGATTGTATTCTTCCAAATCCATAGGTAGTTGTGTTTGGGGATTTGTTTGTTGTTGTTGGTTTTTGCTTGTTTTTTGTTTTTCTTTTGAAACACACAGATATTTTACTTAGATGTGAAAAGTCAAAATTTAGATTTAAATGGAGGTATCTACGCATTTTCCCTCCCATATCTTAAATACAGAACACAAAAGATTAAAACTCACAATTTTCCTAAATCAAAGGACAACAGGTGAAGTTTGCATTCTGTCAACCTACTTTGTTCTATGGAAAGCAACTGAACATTCAGTAAGGCACTGTATGTGGTAGGCACACATTAAACTGGGGTGGATTAAACTGGAGTAGGGGTTATTAAAGAAGAGAATCCACATTGAAACCACTCTTGCCTGATGTAAATCCGACCTGGCCCTTTCTCTAGCGTTCCAGACGGTTTGCTTTGAAGAGGCAGCTAAACATCACAGCAGTCCACATATCTTTCTAGATAACAACTGGTAAATAAAGGCCAATTTTTGATCTCAGTTAAATGAGTTTCATTCTCCCCCTTTCTGAACCTCACAGCTCGTGTCATCATTTACTGTTGTGCGAGGTAGGTGTGTAACCCAATTCAAATGACAGTTCTATTCCAACTTTGCTCAGAGGTAAATGACAACCCAAGAGGCTGGTACCAGAAAGGCTTTATGATGTTCCTCTCATGCCACGGTGCAGGTAGTTTTGGAAGGAGCATTAGTTATGGCTAGAAGTCAAGTCAGGGAAACACTGATTATAGGCACAAGAAAAAAATAATTTAAATTCTCAGACAGTAATTAGTGTCTGATAAAAAATACCCCAACTGATTGTATTAGAACACATTTATTAAGGTTTAACAGCTATGTGAGGAAGATAGATTTTACAACTGTGAAGGAAATGTCTACCTGTATTATACTGCTGCCTATTACCATAGTGTCTGGGTGCCTTCTACATAAAATCCGTAGCGATAGCAAAGTCCTTAGCGTACTTCCTGGTGTCTCTGGCTCTTCGCTTCAAAAGCCCTGCTTTGGGTCAGGTATATTTTAATTAATAAAATGCACATTTATTTATTTATTTACTTTAGCTGATTCATATCATGGTTGGGATTGGGTCATTTTGGATAGACAAGGAGATGTTCAGTGTGGTGAGTGGTTTCAGAGTGGTAGCCGTGTTAGTCTGTATCAGCAAAAAGAACGAGGAGTACTTGTGGCACCTTAGAGACTAACAAATTTATTTGGGCATAAGCTTTCGTGGGCTAAAACCCACTTCATCAGATGCATGGAGTGGAAAATACATGGAGTGTGGTGAGTGTCATTCTCATGATGAAAATAAATGGAGATATCCTATCTCCTAGAACTGGAAGTGACCTTGAAAGGTCATTGAGTCCAGCCCTCTGCCTTCAATAGCAGGACCAAGTACTGATTTTGCTCCAGATCCCTAAGTGGCCCCCTCAAGGATTGAACTAACAACCCTGGGTTTAGCAGGCCAATGCTCAAACCACTGAGCTATCCCTCCCCCTCAAGTGAGCTATCTCTCCCCCTCAATCAAGTCTCACTAAATGATCTTAAGAATTAAGGAGTAGCTGTTCACTGCACAATAGCTGTTGTATTACATCTGAATTTGTTCATTTCAGATTATTTTAACAATGTAGCCCTCCAAAGCTCTAGGTGCCGGTATAAAATTTGATTCACAAAACTCACACATTGGAATCAATGGCTAAAAGTATAAAAACCTCCCAAATGAAGTCCCCTCCCAGTAGTTCTACCCTGCTAGGCTAAACCTTTAAGAACATATGTAACTATATGCACTTCGGTAGGATTACTCTTGTTTTAAATTTATGCATGTGCATAAGTGCTTTGCTGGATTTAGACTTCAACCCTCTTTCCCAGAATGACAAAGAGGGCCTCATCCAAACTCCATTGTTATGGGAGTCTTTCAACTGACTTAATGGGGCTTTTTACGATATATCACCTTTCTGAGATATTTAAGCTCCAGCAAGATGTAGTTTGACCTTGGGTTAACCTTGAAACACACAAGCCAAAGGGGATGATTATGTAACTGACAACAGCCAATGCAAAAGAAGAGCAAACATGCAGTGTGCAACAGGGACCAGAGAGAAGCAGCCTTCCTCTGAGCTACTAAACATGAAATACGTTTCACCCTGAACGTGTTAACTCTGTCAGTGCAGCCAGACAAACTAGCCCTGCGCTGGCACTGCACTGCCCCGGTGTGGCTGGACCTACGGGAAAGGTCACCAGATAGGGTGACCAGACAGCAAGCGTGAAAAATCGGGTCGGGGGTAATAGGCACCTATATAAGGCAAAGTCCCAAATACCGGGACATCTCTTCACCCTATCACCAGGTGCTCTGTTTCAAATTATGCAGACACTTCCATATAGAGGGAGGAGTCTGCTTCACATGGCTCACTTAAAAGGGCCACAAACTAATACGTGGGGACCATTACTTTACCAGACTCTGTGTTGTATTTATTTGCCTGGACAGTATTTAAAGTCCTGTTAAGAAACAGAGCTGGACAGCCTGGTTGCAATGAAAGGATTCAAAACTTAAACACTGACCTCAGGCAGAGTCCGTCTTTGTGATATCATGCAGGGTTTGGACTCAACGCCAGCATATGGGTGATGTGCTGATACCACACTTTAACAAAGATACTGTACCACACTGCCTATTTTGTTAGAAGATCTCTAAGATCCTATACATGCCATTGGCTAGTAGATAAGGCTATGGCATTTTGTTCTTTCCAATACAAGGTAATTCACACACACACACACACACACACACACACACACACACACACACACACTTTCATCTATGCATCCCCTGAATAGAAAGTCCAAAGCAAAGTGTCAAAGGAAAAGAAAGTTGGTTGTTTTCTTTTCGACCTTTCCCGAGACTTGATAACGTTCTCTCCTTCTCTGCCTTTCTCTCCCACTTCGATGTTGTCTTAAGGCTCTGCATTTTAGAAGGCTGCAAAGCTGCTTGTGTGATTTTTATCTCCATGATTAAAGTGTTACACTTTATTGAGCTGTTTTGCATCAGCACCAAAATCTGCAATGCAGGATTTTACATAACACCTCATTTTCTCTTTGCACCATTACTGTTATTAACCTGGTGGCAATAAACAGAAAATACAGCTTTGCTTCTGATGTGCTCCTGGGTTCTGTTTGTCTGTGACTAACGAAAAGAGAAAAGAAGAGGAATCAACCACCCCACATCCTGAAAGATTAGGAGCCATTGTACAAACTTGTATTTTTCACAGAGCAACCATCAGGAGTTGCTCTCAAAACAACAATGGCAGCTTTTCTGAGCCAAGAAGAGAAACAATGTACTATTGCATTTGAATCCAAGGATTTCTTCTAAAACAAAAGGTCAGAAGGGGAAGAGATCTGTACAGCTTCAAAGTTTCTCCTTTCATTGTTATTCCTCATTAGACCTCTGAGATGGAAGATTCAATTGATCTGCCACTTTGGGGTCATTTTTAGCATGTTTGTTTAAAGGACTAATTATTATACCACCTCCTAGGAGCTCTAGTCATGGACCTGGACCCCATTGTGCTAGGTGCTGTGCAAACACAGTTTGTAGTTGAATCTGTGTTTGCAGTTGAGAATACTCAGAGATAAAGTGTAGAGGGAGAAGAGAAGGGGAGACCAAGGACAGAGCCTTGTGGAAACCCTATAGAAATCTGGAGAGGGGATGAAGGACACACTGCAGGAAATGATTAAAGGATTGGAAGAGAACCAGGAGATGAGAGAGTCACAGAAAACAATGGAGGACAAGATTTCAAGAAGAGCATAGTCAAATGTGTCAAAGGTGGCCAACAGGTCAAGGAGGATGAGGATGGAGTCCTTGTTCTGAGTTTTGGCTAAGTAGTCATTATAGACTTTGGCAAGAGTAGGTTCAGTTGCGTGCTAGGGATTTAAACCAGATTGGAGAGGGTCAAAGATGGAATTGGAAGAGAGGAACTCCAGATGGTGATTGTAAATGTTTCATGAGCTTAAAGATGAAAGGAAGAAGAAGGGGTAGTTAGAGAGGCAAGTGGGGTCAAGGGTGAGTTTACAGAATCTCAAGAGGCATATGTAATGCAGTACTGGGAACAAGAGGAAAAAAGCAGATCCTAACCTGATATCCCAGGAGGTGTGCTGCCTGTATGGAACCTGTATCCAAGACACTATGGAAAAGTTGTCAAGGCTCATCTGATCACTACCCTATGCTGCTCATCCACAAAGGTACTATGATACCACCAGGTCTGACTCTGAACAAATCAGTAGTGACTACAGGGCTCTGGAAGCAAGGGTGAAAGACAGGGTCTAAGGTGGCGTTCTCACCCACCCTATTGATTAAGGGTAAGGGCCTGGGCCGGGACAGAAGCATCCTGGAGATGAATGCATGGCTACCCAGATGATGTTGACAGGCAGGCTTTTTTTAGTGGCACTCTGTTGCCAGCCAGGGTCCCAGCCACCAGCCCGGTGCCTGCCTGGATGAACAGAACCCAAGGCCAACAGCGGGCTGGATGAACAGAACATTTTACATTTACAGGGGCCGGCAGCCGGGACTCCGGCTGACAGGAGCCGGCGGACAGAACCCCAGACCGGCAGCAGGTGGAGCCACTCAGCCCGCTGCCGGTCTGGGGTTCCGTGTGCTGCCCCCACTGCCCGTCTGTGATTCCGTCTGCCACCCCTACTGCCGGTCTGGGGTTCCGTCCGCCGGCCCCTGCCAGCCACAGTCTCGGCCGCCAGCCGCGCTCAGTCCGCCGCCATTCTGGCGTTCTGTCTGCCGGCCCCTGTAAATGTAAAATGTATGACTGGCACGCAAAGCCTTAAATTACAGTAAATAAATGAAGACTTGGCACACCACTTCTCAAAGGTTGCCGACCCCTGATTTAGATGATCTATTAGAAAATTATTTTTAACTATAAGCATAGTGAAGCACAGGAATCTTGCTACCAAGGGAGCTCGTAGAATCCCTGTTGTTGGAGGTTTTTAAGATCAAGTTAGACAAGTACTTGTCAGGGATGATTAAGATATACTTGGTCTTGCCTCACCATGGAAGGATCACGAAGTGACCTCTTTAGGTCCCTTCCAGCCCTACATTTCCATAATTCTAAGTACCGGTTAGTGTGGATGCTTAGCACTATCAGATGGAATCAAAATAACTCAAATGTGCTTCAGATACCCTATGCTGCTGATGGGTAATGGAAAATCTCCTTCTGCTTTTGTGGTAAGGGCCTGTGGTTTTCAAGCAGAAGTAGATGAATTTTCTCACCTTCTGTCACATGAGGTGCTGAACGGAGCACCGTGAGAGTCAGGAAGAATTATATGGCCACAGATTTGTCACACAGCTGAGTTGGACCAAAGAGTATCGAAGGGAGAGAGAAATAAAGCCTGGGAATCTAATTACACAGAAGTTCATTCACTAGAATTATTCATCAAGGATGGCATTTTCAGAAGTACCTACGTGACTTAGGTGCATATTTGTCAAAGTCAATCCAATTTCAATAGGAATGGATAGTCCATCTAAGTCACTCAGATACTTTTCAAAAGTCCAACCAAAGGATTAAAAGAAATCCCAAAAGGGCCGGCGATGTGGGATGTGCTGATCTGCTCATCTCCTCTGCTCCTAGATCATATAAAATGCACCTGCAAATAACTGCAGGCACAAAAGTGCACCTGGAAAAATGCAGGAGGCAAAAAAGGAGGCCAGGTTGAAAGTGGTCTGAAGGGAGGCATAATGCTTTCAACTCAAATCCAGCACAACTTTTGCACATGCTAAGAAATGCCTCTCCTCACGTTTACTGCCAGAAGCTTGGACTGGATGACAGGGGATGGATCACTGTGTAAATTACCCTGTTCTATGCATTCCCTCTGAAGCATCTGGCAGCGGCCTCTGTTGGAAGACAAGGTACTGGGCTAGATGGACCATTGGTCTGATCCAGTATGGCCGTTCCTCTGTTCTTATCTCTGTATGTGCATGCTTAGGAAAGCACAAGCAGCTCGGGTTGAGCGCTGTTGGTGCAGCTTGTATGGAATGAATTGTTTAGCTGCTTGTTTCAGGACGACTGTTTTGTTTTCTAACCTAGGAGAAAGCTTTTAAAAAGCTCTCCCCGCTTCTACCCCCTACTCATGTGGGTTCTTGCTCTTTACTCTTGCTATTTATTTTGCACTTGCTCTTTACTCTTAAATGCTGCCGTTTGAAATACAGCAGAACATTTTTCAGTCCGTCAGTGTGTTGTTTGATGTCAAGGAGACAAAATGTTACTACTTTCCTCTGGAGAGGCTTAGGACATGATGGATGAAATGTCACAAATAATTAGACCTTTCCTATGAATTACATTTTTTAAACTTGTGTTTTCATGTCAACAGGTATGTTACAGATAGGCTGTAGGAAAGGAGCCGGGGAAAATTCAGTTACCCTGGAGCAGAGGTAGTGTAATATCAGATACGCCAACGCAGAGTCTCACACAGGTTCAAGCTTCTATCAGGCTCACTGGTGAACTGCTTATTACTTATGAAACACACGGGTCCTGGTACCAAGGAAATGATCATGCTGAGCAAGTCCTGCCATTGGATGAAATGGACATAGCTACGAACCTAGGGATTGCCAGACTGGATAGACCCAAGGACCATCCAGTCCAGTATCTTGTTTAGGACAGTGGACAGCTGGCATAGGGCCATGGCACTCTCAAGTACCAGTACAATAACCATGTCTGTAAAGCTACCAGTTCAACATTCAAGATCATATGACTCCACCGGCTTGTTTTGAGGCAATCTAAGCTTTCATGAAAAGCTTCAAGGAAATCAGGGAAGGGCAGGGCAGCCCGGCAGCTCCGGACTCTGCCGTGTGGGGCAGGGCATCCCCGACAGAGCACCAGGGACCCCAGACCGTGCAATGCCAGGCAGCATGGCAGCTGTGACCCCAGACCCAGACCTCACTGCACCGGCCCTGCGGCCTTTAGCTCACAGCGGGCTGCGAGTTGAGAACCACTGAAACCATCAAACTCTGAACAGCTATGGCCGGGTAACGTTTGGATATAGATCCATACTTCATGGCTTGTGCACATCTCCAATGAAACCCCAGGTATCTGCCAAAATCTGTATGTATGCAAGTGAAATCAGTAGAAGAAACGTGGGAAATTCCACACTTACTATGAATTATTATTATGTGTTTCTAGAATGGTCATCACCCTAATCTCTTCATTTATAAACCACCAGTTCTGAGATTAAAGTATGCAGTAAATACTGGACCAAACGCAACAGCACAGCTGAGTTACTGCTTTGAAATTTAATACTACATGCAACAGCTCTAAATTGCTTACTTAGCTGGAAATCCTCCAAGAATGTGAAACCATGATGCCCTAAATCAGACCAATCAATGATACAAATCTCTACTGAAAGAATGTATCAAAAGTAGCAAATGCTCCAGGAGAATGAATCTTAGGAATTATACCCCTTTTAGCTCTCCCTTCCACCTATAGCTTACTGCTATTTATTGTAGGGTTATCACAAAAATATAGAGATTAGTAATGAAGTAGAAAAGTTTACCCACTGTTTGACTTGGAACTAAATTATTCTTCACCTCTAAGCGGGGAGGGACGGAGAATCCACACTTCTTTTTCTCTATGATTAAAGCTAATGAAAAGCTATTGCTAGAGAACAGAGGTGTTATACGACCCTAAAGGTCCATAGAAATGTTGCCATCTAGTAAGCCCTGATTCCTTGTATGCATTTGTGCTCTTAAGTCACTCAGATACTTTTGAAAAGTCCATACAGAAGAGGTTGAAGGGGGAACTCACAGGAGATTACAGTGCCACAAATGACTGTCTAGAGCAATGGTACCTGGTATCAGCTGGGTCTCCTAGGCCCGACTGTAATACAAACAATAATAATATATGGCCATCTAGAGCAGCAGTTCTCAACCAGGGATCTGGGGCCCCCTGGGGGTCCGCGAGCAGGTTTCAGGGGGTCCACCAATCAGGGCTGGCATTAGACTTATTGGGGCCAAAGGCAAAAAACTGAAGCCCCACTACATGGGTCTGAAGCCTGGAGACCCAAGCCTTGCCACCCAGGGCTGAAGCCAAAGCCTGAGCAACTTAGCTTCACAGGGTCCCCTGTGGCATGGGGCCCTGGGCAGCTGCGCTGCTTGCTACCCCCTAATGCTGGCCCTGGCTCTTATATGCAGGAAAACAATAGGTGTGGGCCTTGGAGTTTTTAATAGCATGTTGTAGGGCTCAGAAAGAAAAAGGTTGAGAAGCCCTGATCTAGAGTCAATATAACCACTTCATTTTGCTTCATGGTATGTAGGTGGAGGGTTACGTTAAACTATGCACATACAGGTGACCCAGTCATCTGTTAGTTGAAGAGATGACCTTTATGTTAAAGAACAGGCCTTATTTTGTGCTTAATATTCTGTCTCTCAAATCAAGCCAAAGCAGGCGACACTTTCCCTCCCACCCCCCAATATTTAAGCAATAATCATGCAAAGGATCATACACTATGATAACAATATATGATTTTTGTACCACAGATAAAGTGGGGAATGGTCTCTTACAGATAGGTTTGTCCCATATTTTTCATGCCGTTCTTGTTTATTTCTTTGAAGCAGAGGGTTTTTTTTAACTATTTAACACTGTCAGGTTGTTTAGGTCCAACATTCTGATTTTATAAATAAAAGATTTTATAAAATTGAACAAAAATGGAGATGGAGTCCAACAAAAAGGGTCTAACGAGAATAAGATTTAAACGGCAATGTTTGGAACCCAAACAAAAAAGTATTAAATTAGTATCTGAAAAGCAGACAATGACACTGACTGCAGACACACAGTGAAACTGCCCATCCTAGCCTCTTTTCGAGTTGAATAAATATAGGAGGAGGAAGAGAGAATCAATTAGCATAAGTGAAAAAACAAATAAGATTTTTAAAACTCTGTTTCAACAGTCTAAAAGAAGCTGCTACCGATAACAGAGGTAAGGAATTTTTTTTCTGTTAATGTAGGATTTTTACTGTGACAGTTTCACTTTAATGTTACTTGAACATAGGTTATTCTAGCTGAATGTCAGAAATACACCAGTTTGGAATTCAATTTTGGGACACTTAACGTAACATTTTACCAAGAAATGACTGTCCTTTTCCTACATTTCATGGCTCAGTGGGCTTTCGGGCAGGAGATGGTTTTACAGGGATATATCTCTGTACATTCTTTACAGTCCTTATAAAACTGTTTGGATGGAAGAAGCATTCTGATTGCCCGGGGAACTTTCAGTAGGGGTAGATTAATCTATGTGACCTGCGTAGGTGAGCTGAAACTGCTGTGCAACTTTCTAAACTGTCAACTTCATCTTTCCCCCTGCACTCTCCTCCTCAGTGTGTGGGTCTCTCTCTCTCTCTCACACACACACAATCTTATTCTAGGCTAAATAGATACAGATGTGTAATATGAGAAATGGTATGTATCTAAATACACACACATACATTTGCCCCCCTGCTGCAGTGTAGATATAGATACATCCACAGAGCCATAATTATACCTACCAGAATAAAGAGATTTTCTACACTAGCACTGAACATAGATGGGAATGTTTGGTTATTAGGAGATAGTCACCCTTCTGGGCAATTAAAATCGTTTGCCTGCCCACCAGGGGTGTGATCCCTTCCTTTCTGTATTAATGCATATGATGTTATCTAATAGAATTGTTCAGGCTCCGAGTTGGAAGGGTGGTTCTTCACCGATTACAAACCCATATTTCACCTCATCCTCCAAAGCAGGAAAATTTCAACTGGCTGCTCAGATTTTCTGTCTAGGTCGTGGGGCACCCAAACTCTCCTCACTCTTCTTCCCCGCTCCCCACCCCCACGTCACATTCATTCCCGGCTGTCCCCCCAGCAGAAATTGCCACACATCTGTGCAAAGGACAAGCAGAAGAATGAGGCGACAGTTCTCCAAGGAATGAATAAAAATGCAAATTAACAAACACCAAATTTGCTGTAAACATTAAATACTTCAGACATGAAACCTTCTGTGCTACAAGAGTGCTTTCAGCATTATCTATTCGCAGCAGCTCCTCTGCTCCTGAGGGTCATAAACACGGAGAGATGGAGCCGGGGAAAAGACTCTCGTTGAAATTCAGCTCACAGCAAAAGCAATTTCCGAGTGTGCAAAGTGCTGTCAGCAGGCCTGATGTTTGTGTATGAAATATAGACAATATGACTGGCCCATCGGCAGCCACTGTCAGACTGATGGATGGCGCCCGAAAGGAAGTAAAGCGGCTGCCGTTAGGGCCCAGTCTATCAGTCGCTTGAAGGAGATTCGTGGGCTTAATATAGGTAAAAGTTTCTTCTAATCGGACAAAATTTCCAGCGGTGATCACAAAGAAAATAAAAAGGACGGCGACGTGATACTCAGGGCCCAAGCTAGGCATTCCCGGCTCTCCTGCAAAACAACACAGACAGGATGAGAACAGCGCACTTCAGTATCATGCCAGATCTGTATCTCTTTCGATGCCTTGGAATATCTTTGAATGCATGGAGAATCTTCCAGCTCACCGAGTGTACAGCAAGGTCTCACTGCAGCACACTTGCTCTTCCAAAATTAGAATGTTGTCTTTTTAGCTTCACACCTTATTTTCTTGTGGGAGGGGTGCTATTATATACCGAGCCTTATTTTCATGTTGAGGTGATTAGATCTCGCCTTTGGGCTCTCAAATCATCTCCTCAAATAAGTACCTACATGTCAATTGGAGACACCACATGCATGAGGCCAATGTCCTTTCAAAAGACACTTGCATATGAAAACTGGGTCCAGAGGTTGTTTGCAATGTGATTCTGTGTATATCAACAGTACATGCGGCATATAGGCACATTCACAACAGATTTTTACAGGATACAGGGCAAAATTCCACTCTCTGGATCTCTTATCCCATAACTTCAATCAAAGATGTGTATGCAAGAAAGGTACAGAATATGTAACAGAGATCCAGTGTGGGGAGTGGAGAGCGGATATGCCAACTCAGCTGCTAATATATCCACTAGGTAACTGTGAACACCAAGGGGAGCTGATGAAAAACTAGTGACCACCTCAAAGCTTAAGTGGTTCAGATCCACGTGGTGGCTCAGATTGGCACATATTTTGAAGATGCTTGGACCCTCTGCTTTGGTCCATTTCTATTTGTGACGGCGTTAAATCCCTGAGATGGGCAGAGAAGATGAAACAAAAATGCACAAAACTCAAAAAGCAAGGTGTGCACATTTCCATTCAAATTTGAGAAAAAGATCGGGTTTATAAGGAAAGAGAAGAAAGGAACATTGCAGTTTCTCACTCAAAAACAGGGCCTTTGGTCATTCAAAGGAGGGGCCAGTTTTCACAGACTAATGGTCCAATTCTCAAGCAAAAATGCTGACGTTTCAGAAATAGGAATTTTGAAATTCCTCTTGGGAAAGATTAAAATTCCATCAAAATCAGGCAACATTTTGAATTTTGTGAATTCTTGATGTGAAAATGAGCATTTTGCATACATTTTGCAAGAAACATTTCTGAGTTGTAAAATAGTGAAAAATTGCTCCCCCCAACCATATCTTTTTCACTGGAATCATTGTAGTTTGAAATTATGGTGACACAGGTCACTTGATGTCATCTTTATACCTCCCAGCCACAATCCTAGGGTGAGCGGAGGACCAGGCTTGCGCTCAGCATAATTTACAGTGACCCACGAGGGCTTTTGGGCAATTGGAGATTGGTAACATCCTAATGGTGTTGCTTAATTAGACTGTAATCTTCCAAGGAAAATGGTGCAAGTTTCATTCATTGGGTCATTTAAAACTGGTCTGGACCATGCACGATAGGGATGCGCTCTGGCAGAGAGTTGTTCAAAAGATTCCTAAATCTTTAAAAGGTTTTATGCCAGGCAACTTTCCCCTATTACTAGCACATAACGAAAACAACAACTACCCTTTTGAACTCAATCACTGACCATTAAAAGTGTATCCGCTTATATAAACTAGGCAATTAAAAAAGCCAACCAGTAACAATGAGCAGGCAACTAGACACACAGTGAGAATCTGTATTTCATATTTTAAATCCCCAAATTAGATTTGAAAGGCCACTTTCAGCCCGGAGTTAAGGCCAGATTTACCCTCTGCATTGCGGTGCTTTGATGAATCTCTTCTGTAACCTGATGAGGCTGATTATTGATGATATGTGAGTGACACAAGACCATTGCCCAAAAGGCAAAAGAATAAGGAGCTGTCTCGACCCCAAATGACAAGACTTTCCATAAAGAATTCTGACAAACTTCCTTGATTTAATTTTCTACTATCCCACTTTCTGTTTAGGAAATCAAATCAAAAGCTAAATAACTAATAAGCATTAGTAAGAAAAGAGGGGAAAATCCATCTACAAACAAGTCATTTATTTTAAGACTTAAGTGCCGCTGAAATTCCCAGTCAGAAAAAGAAAATGATTTTTAAGGGTGGCGTGGGAGGTATTTTGGAAAACGGGTGTAATTTAAAACAGAATATGATTTTTTGATGAGACTGCCAAAGCAAAATGCCCCTGGATAAATGTGTATATATATGTTAATTTACATAGCGAGAGAGAGCTGTCAGGCGAGTCACCAGCAGAGAGAAGGACGACAATTCATTGGGTAACAACTCCCTTGTTAAGAAAATGGCAGCAAGAAGCGGGATCAAGGGGTTTCAGTTTCCCCGCACCAGGCAAAGCCTCTGCAGCTTTGTTAAAGACACAGCACACATTTTCTATATTTTTTAATTTGCCTTTTATGCTTTTTCATTTGCCAACAATTTTTAGGGCCCGGCTAAGAATTATTGAGGAAGGCGCCAACGTGATGGAAACATGTGTAGTCAACAGAAACATGACTCAACACTTCAGAATAATATTTCACACTTATCTAGGACTAGAGTTACAAGTCTGGATCCAGAATCCAAGTGACCACCTCAAAGTTTCCGCACCATTAAGAACATAATATAAGAATGGCCATACTGGGTCAGACCAAAGATCCATCCAGCCCAGTATCCTGTCTACCAACAGTGACCAATGCCAAATGTCCCCAGAAGGAGTGAACCTAACAGGTAATGATCAAGTGATCTCTCTCCTGCCATCCATCTCCACCCTCTGACAAACAGAGGCTAGGGACACCATTCCTTACTCATTCTGGCTAATAGCCATTAATGGACTTAACCTCCATGAATTTATCTAGTTCTCTTTTAAAACCTATTATAGTCTTGGCCTTCACAACCTCCTCAGGCAAGGAGTTCCACAGGTTGACTGTGCGCTGTGTGAAGAAGAACTTCCTTTTATTTGTTTTAAACCTGCTGCCCATTAATTTCATTTGGTGTCCCCTAGTTCTTATATTATGGGAACAAGTAAATAAGTTTTCCTTATTCACTTTCCCAACACCACTCATGGTTTTATATACCTCTATCATATCCCCCCTTAGTCTCCTCTTTTCCAAGCTGAAAAGTCCTAGCCTCTTTAATTCATCCATTCAACTCATTCAAGTGCAATGGTTCAGTCTAGACCCATCTTTATATAGCACCTATATTCTGAAGAGCTGAAAGTATTTTTCAGTTTTCTTAAGTGACTGGTGATTTTGGGTTGCCTGAATTTCTGCATGGCCCATTTTGATATCTACCCCCAACATCTTTACAGAAAGTGCTGAGCATGTACCCTCTGAAAATCAAGCCATTTAGGATGTCTCAAGTTGAGCACCCAAAAAATCAAGAGAGGCTCTCATTCTTACAACACCCTTCTGAGGTAGGTAGAGGCATTAAGGACAAAGACCATGTCTAAGGTAACAACAAGTCAGGTGCACAACTCTCTCCCATTTTCCGGCAACATCCTCTAGATCCTACGTCCTATGCATATGTGCAGTTGGAATGAAAGCTTGTAGTATGAGTTACTCATTGTCCATTTGACAAGTTTCGCTAACTTGTCCAGTATGAAGATTTCAGAGATCAATTTTGGCTTTCATTGCCAATAAACTGCGCCCTGAACCTTAACAGACTCCATCTTTTCATACACAAAAATGAATCAGATCTTTTACAGGATTAAAATATCATCTCACATTTTGAAGAAAATGAGATCTTTAAAAAAAAATAGCAATTTCTCCCCCATATTTTAATAATAAACCACAAAAGCAGCACTGAATTCTGAAATGGTGACGGCAGAACTCTGGGAGCATGGACGTAACCACAAACATAACCAGTATGTGAGTGGTCTGATATTTTCAATGGGACTCATGGCGTACTGATTACACCATACAAATCATGCAGTTTCCTTAATCAGTTCCTTGATGTGGTTTGACTATTAATCATAGAATCATAGAAATGTAGGGCTAGAAGGGACCTTGAGCAGTGCCGAGGCAGGACCAAGTAAACCTAAGACCATCCCTCACAGGTGTTTGTCCAACCTGTTCTTAAAAACCTCAACTGACATGGAATCCCCAACCTCCTTTGGAAGCCTGTTATAATGCTTAACTACCCTTAGGCCTGGTCTACATTGGGGGGCGGGGGGGCGTAGAATCGATCTAAGTTACACATCTTCAGCTACATGAATAACGTACTTAGATCTACTTACCACGGTGTCTTCACTGCGGTGAGTCGATGGATGATGCTCCCCCGTCGACTCCGCCTGTGCCTCCTGCCCTGGAGGAGTATCGGAGTTGATGGGAGAGCGCTCGGCAGTCGATTTATCACGTCTAGACTAGACACGATAACTTGACCCCCGTTGGATCGATCGCTGCCCGTTGATCCAGCCAGTAATGTAGACAAGCCCTAAGAGTGATAAAGCTTTTCCTAACATCTAACCTAAATCTCCCTTGCTGCAGATTAAGCCCATTACTTGTTATCCCATCTTCCGTGGACATAGAGAACAGCTGATCTTTGTAACAGCCTTTAACAGACCTAACATCAGGTCCCCTTTCAGTCCTTTTCTCCAAACTAAACATGCCCAGTTTTCTAACCTTTCCTCATAGGTCACGATTTCTAAACCTTTCATCATTTTTGTTGCTCTCCTCTGGAGTCTCTCCAATTTGTCCACATCTTGCTTAAAGTGTGGTGCCCAGAACTGGACACAGTACTCCAGCTGAGGCCTCACCAGCGGGACAATTACTCCTGTGTCATATGACCCAAGGTTGATATGAGCCCTTTTCAGCACTGCATCACATTGTTGACTCATATTCAATTTGTGATTTACTATAGCCCTCACATTGCAGTAGCCCTACTGGCTAATAATAATACCTATTTCTTATATAGTATTTTTTCCATCAGTAGATCTCAGAGCACTTCACAATCTTTAATGTATTTATCCGCAAAACACCCTTGTGAGGTTGGGAAGTATTAATATCCCCATTTTACTGATGGGGAACTGAGAGGCTACCCAAATTGCCCAAGGTCACACAGGAAGTTTGTGACAGAATAGGGAACTGAACCCAGGTCTACACGAGGTTAGTGACCTAACTTCCTTTGTGGGCCCTCCTTCCTTTGTGTCTACCTGGCTGGATGTGATGTCTGACTGTTATTTCAGTTGCATGCGCCACAGCTCACAATTGCCTGTTTCTCCAACATGAAGCCATTGCAGTCAGAAGTTGATAATCACACTCCCACGGAAGTCAACTGGAGTTTTGCAATTGACGCTAATGGAAGTTGGTTTGGGCCTAAATTCTCCAATAGTACTGAACAATGCAGACATTTTTTGCAAGAAATGTTCCATTTTTGTCAAAAAGTTTCTGGTTTTTGTAAAATGAACACAATCTTTCACTTATTTTTGACAAAGCCTGCAAAAATGTTACCAAACAAAATCTAGTTCTCTTTCATATTTTTCATGGAAAAATAAAGCAAATTATTCAACCAGCTCTGGAAAGGATACAAGTATCACAGGAACAGAATCCTCTGCTGGTGCAAACTGACCTAGCCCCAGTGTGATCCACAGTCACATGCCCGACACAATATTTCACATGTCATCAAATGGTATTTCCTTGGTACCACTATATTGGATATGAGAAACTGCTTGAAATGCCCCTGCCATTCTAAATGTGCAGCAGAAGTCTGAGGCTGCAGGCTCTGTACTCCGTTGTGCCTTTGTGGGAAGAACAATAGAATCTATTGTCTGTGGACTGATAATTAGTAATGGAAACGTTTCAAAAATATGTCACTCCAAGGCTCCTTGTGAAAAGTTCCCTTTTCTGGTCCATGAATGACTTAAGAGCATCTCTGATCGGATAGTGGGATTCTTCAAATCCTAATGTTAAAGAAAATGACTGGCAAAATAGAAGGGAATGTTTCTTAGTAAGAAAATGTGTGGATGGGGCTGGAACCACACTTGACTGGCGGCGGGGGTGGACTAGATGATCTAACAGATCATTCCCAGCTCTAGTGTTTCTGAGTCTATGGTAATGAGAAACACACTTACCTGCCGTTCACAAACACACCCTATAGTTTTGTTGCTGTGACTGTGGCTCTGCTGGGACCTGGTGCAAGGTGCTGTGCACCCTCAATTGCCATTGACTTAAGAACATGAGAACGGCCAGACTGGGTCAGACCAAAGGTCCATCTAGCCCAGTATCCTGTCTTCTGACAGTGGCCAGTGCCAGGTGCCCCAGAGGAAATGAACAGAACAGGGAATCATCAAGTGATCCATCCCCTGTCGCCCATTCCCAGCTTCTGGCAAACAGAGACTGGGGACACCATCCCTGCCCATCCTGGCTAATAGCCATTGATGGACCTATCCTCCATGAATTTATCTAGTTCTTTTTTGAATCCTGTTATAGTCTTGGCCTTCACAACATCCTCTGGCAAGGAGTTCCACAAGTTGACTGTGCATTGTGTGAAAGGGAGTTGAGGCTCTCAACACTTTGTGGAAGGTGGTCAGTAACTCAAAGCATTGGGTCCTACAGATGTAGTCCAAACCATTAGCAGGCATTTGATCAAAAACGGGCAACATATTTTATTTAAGGATTAGTCAGAGAGCAAGTATTCACTCCTACTTTTGGTGACGTGAGATATGAAGCATCTATAGTTATTGCATTTGACTTTCCTAATAAATATATTCTGTGGGAAAAAAATCCAGCTATTCTAGCTTTGTGTAAGTGATGCTGGATCATCCTTCCTCTCTATCCACTACAAATGCTTATAGACAATAAAAAGGTTCAGGAAAAGTGGAACATAGAGATGGTGGAGGGTACAATAAGGAGAGACCAAATGGGTCACCTTCACAACACACCATATAATCGGAGAATCCCCTTGGTTAGTCCTGGCCTCAGTGTACTTTGGATCGGGCCCCTACTCTCCTACAAAGCAGCAGGATTATCCTTTTGTTGACATTTTACTCTCGGGCCTGATAAAAGCCAGGTTTTACACCTACCGCACCCTGGCAAATAAATAAATTAATACATACATCAGAAAAAGAACAACATTTTCTTCCCTGTTTAAACGTCATTCCCATCAGTGAATTGAGTGCTTTAATTTATGACCCAAATTTTAGGCTGCATGCATGGCAAACATTATTTGGAGAGCTCCATTTGGATACATGTTTACTCTTGTTGTATGGCTTCATGATTTTTACTCATTTCCATAGCTCTTCTAAAAACATCACCTTGTTCCTCAAACACCATTCAAGAAAAAGGCTACTCCCTATTTAATATCTGAAAAAGGAACAGAATGACAGAGAGACTTGTATTTCGTTCTAACAGCAAATTATAAATTCAACGACGCAGGATATTGTGTAACTAGCAGCCTTGCCAGCTTTACTTCGGATGGACTCAGGGACCCAATAAGTCATGAGCAGCACAGCAATTAAAATTACAAATGTCTCTCCCGTCTCATGTAGTTTGGGACTGGGAATCAAGTTCATCAAAGTGCACATCTGGGACTCCTTACCTCATGGTTTAAGTCGGGGTCCTCAACCTTTTCCATACTCTGATCCCATGTTACAACAGAAAAAAAAATGTTGGGCTACCCTTCCCGTAGTTTCAGGAGCCTCCCCCGATTTAGTCATGAAAAGAGGAAGGTGGTTCCTGTGGATAGCTGCACACAGGAAGCCATTTGCAGCAGACAACAACTTTATTGAACCTAAGCACTTATGAACAATAGGATGCTGTTATTTTTGTACACCACCAGATGGTGATCTTAATATACACTAACTACACATACATATATACAGCCACTGCTTTCGAAATATAATTCTCGTAACGGTTGTGACCCTCCCTCAGATCTGTTTGTGACCCTCAGATTGAGAGCCTATGGTTTAAGAAGATCCTTTGGAAAGCTAGAGTAAATTCCAAAACCAAAAAGGCTAATCAGTAACAACAACCCAGTCACCTAGTAATACTTACCTCTTCTCAGGCTTCATCCTGCAAGGTGCTGAACGTTGGGGACTGAAATACGAAACAATGGAACCGTTAGAGCAGGGATTCTCAACCTTTTTCATACAAGGATGATGCTGGAGCATCCCTCTCATTGAGCTGGGACTTTCTTCCCATTTCCCAATATGGGAAGGGCAGGATGACCTATATTCATGACACCCCTGGTTGAGAATCAGGCTTTAGAAAGTTGTGTTCTCCTGAGCTACCTAGCCCAGTTTTGCAGACCTGCTACAAGAAAAGCAAATCATCTGAGTAAGCTTGTGATGAACATCCAAACATTTAGATGCTTATCCCACCTGAACCTCTAACCCTTCTAAGGTTTACTCCTCATTTCCAACAATGGGCCAGATTCACAGGTTCTCTGAACTGTTTTGTGCCACTCCATTGATGTTTAACTGACTTATGGCTGCTCTGTGTTGCTGGAGTACCGTCAATCAGCTAGAACCTATTGGTAAATTTGGCCCACTAGCTCACATATTTGCTATTATATATTACTGAAATGGATGTGCTCAGATGTGAAAATATTGTCCATGTCTTTTATTTGGTAAAGAATCTATAGGAAAATTATGGGGAGTTATAGGCAATTTATGGGAAAATTGCAGTGAGTAGTTATAATGAAACTCGGGGGGTTAGGAGGGGGGGAAGCTTTCCATAATAACAAGAAAATACCACCTCTGAGCTTTAAAATCTTTCTGGATCAAAACTTGTTTCAACTAAGCAAACCTGAAAGAATGAATGAATGAAAATCACTGGTAAGAAAGTTACTAACTGGGTGTATTTATTGACCAGTGGTTTGTCAGTTACAGTGTAAAACATTATCAAGGGAAAACCTGAGCATTTGCTTGTTTTTCTCTAAATAACCTTAAAACCCATGTCCAGAGCTGATAAAACTTTGCCAAAAGAGGAAAAAACATATTTGTTACATTTGTACTTTTTGTCATTCATCCCTATCAATAACTTCTAGTGCTTGGAATTTATGCGCAGTATTTAATAAGAGTCAGTGTGACTGTGGAAGGTATCTTGGTAAGATGATGTGTGTCAAAAAGTGATCACGTTACAGTATGATGGATTAATATGAAGAAACAGCTTGAAGGCAAGGTATTCATCCTTTCTTCATGACAACACTAATACATTTGTTTCAGTCCTGAAATTAATTTTCTAATAGTAAGAAAGGTCAGAATGAACATGGGGAATATGAGCCTTTTTGTCATCTTTAACAAATTAGCCAAAACAGGCCTGTCAGATCAAAAGGGATAACACTTTGAGTAATAAATATTAGTACTGATTAACTGGTCAAAGTTAATTCTTTTCAGGAACTGATATATCCAGAAGATACGGTTCCACTGATTTTATTTTTACTTCATTTTATTTCTCCCTATCCTATTTGCTGTTCGGCTTTTTCAGAATTGGACCCACTAAGCGTTTTCTCCATCTATTAGATGGAATGTGACTGAACATACTGTATCTCTAAGACAATGTTCAGATGAAAAATCTATTTTGACTGTTAGACAACGTCTCCAGAAAAAAGAGAAAAAAGCCCGACAGTAGTTTATATTACACAGTTAGGTTTAGGCCCCAATTCAGGAAAGGATGATGAGGGATGCTTTCCTGAACTGGAGCTCTGGAACACAAGCAATGGCCATGTCATTAAATGGAGGAATGGGAATGATTTGCAATGCACACCATAAATTACATGGACGTCCATTCTTCTGTAGATTGGTGGAATCATGTCTGGGTTTCCTCCAAAAGGCTGAGAAGCTACTCTGCAGGAGGGTACAATAGCATTGTTGTGAATTAACATCCAGTTTCAAAATGTGTCCTTTAAACCACGATAGAACAAAATCATTGTCATCGCTGGATTAAAATAGGTTTGACTGGAAATAATAGCTTGTAAGTGACTCTGCGTCTCTGAGTTGACCTGCTCTTCTGGGCACTCTTGGCATTTTCTACCTCTGGGTGTCTGAAGCCTGACAGTTTAGCTTATAGGAACCAAAAAAGTGAATCCAGCCAAGGGATTATAATCCATTGTGACCTTTGTCATTCATCACAGGGTATAGCGGATGTTACAGGGTCCTCTCTTTTGTAGTCCCTCAAAGTCTTTCTAAAAGAAAAACAAAATTATCCCCCTCCTTGTCTGGAAAAGATTAAATGCCATGCAAAAGCGGGAACCATACAACTTAGAACATGGATTCTTTTCTTCTGACTTCCACGAAGACTTAAAACGCCTATGTGAGCGAGTCCCAAACTTGTTGAGGAAAGGCTGGAAAGTCTTATGAGCAAAGCAGCTTCATAAAGCTATCACAGTATTATATGACTTTAAATACAGCTTTCAGGGGCAGCAGACAGCTAAGAGGACTGGAAACCTACAAGTGAAAAATCTCTGTCGTCTATCATAGGTTCAAAGCCAGCCCCGATCTGTAGTGACTGGAAGTTGTCATAATATATAGCTGGGTCTCTGTGTGAAATGAGTTGTGGTTTTAATATGAAGGACAAGTATCTACATCACTAAAACACCATCCTCTTCTCCCATGCGTTGGAAGTCTCATCTGAAAAGGCCAAAGGAATTATGAAATCCCCTTTTAATGTTATAGATGAACCCTTTGGGTCAAGAGAGGCATATTGGCAGGGCAGGGAATCTTTGAAGTGCTTTGCCTACTCAGTACATCAAAAGATGATTTCAACCCTCTTTCACCAGCACCAAGTTCTTTGTAAAATATAAGCGATTGCAATAAAACTTTATAGTTTGCAAAAGTATAATCCATTTAAACAGCCGCTTTCAACCCCAAAAAGATTGCTAAGTATTTGAACTTCTCAGCAACCTTTAAAAGGAGCTCACGTGACAGTGGCTGATGCTTGATGCTATGGGAAAAGTTAAGAAAACTCCCAGAATGCTCTCAGACAGCTGTGTAATGCAGCAGGCGCGGGGGTGGTGAGGCCTGACCTCTGAAACCTGCTGCTGTCACTTGGTGCTATGAAAACGGATTATCCTGGTCTCAGTCTGCACAATTACAAGCATTTTTACTAGCTAAATACATTTGTCAGCTAAATGCTGCTTTTCAGTACACTCTGACTTAGCTATTGCCAGGTGCAGTGCTGTCACTTTAAATATGAGGCCTTAACATGGTGGCTTACCCTTTCTGTGGCTCAATTTCCCCCGCTGAAACCCAGGGATAACCACACTTACCCATCTCACAGTGGCCTGAGAGGATTCATTCATTAGGATCTCTAAAGCTGTTGAGATCCTTGGATGGAATATGTTATAGCAAGGCACAACGCTGGGTTTTATTAGGTCATCTTTATTATACTCGAAGGCCAGTACCACTAGTATATTCTCAAGTGATTCTTTATGGCCGTGGTTCTAAACCTGTGGAGTGAGTCTAGATCCCCGGGAAAGGGCTCCTGGTATGGAAAAGGTTGAAAACCACTGGCTAGTCTAGTTTTAAATAATTTAAGAGACGAGGATTCTATTTTTTGCTTGGCAGAATATTCCAGTCTAATAGATCTCACTGCTAGGGAAGTTTTCCAATTCAATTCTTCCCATTAACTCCTAATTATAAACCCTTGGCCGACCCTAAATAATCCCTCTCTCTCTGGTGCTTATGCAAGTCAAAAAGCTAGGAGCGAGCACAAAGTTAGGTGACAGGGAGGGGGAGAAATATGTTGGATTCTGATAATCGCTCTTCTTAGACTAAAGGGTTTCCAATTTATTACAGTTGGAAGGATTTCTGCAGTACAGAGCAGGCGATATCAGTCCATACGCATTAACACCACGAGATTGGTCTCTCTATTATGATATCGGCATTCTTCCAAAACAGACAGCAGCGTGACTAATCTCAAAGCTCCAAAAAGAAAACATCTCTTCTCTGTTTGGCCTCAGAAATCTTCTAAATATTTAAAAATTCTTTTCCCCCTCTTAACTAAACATGGGGGTGGGGGGGATTTAAAGTGAAAGAGCTCATTTCAGAATACAACAAAAAGAGAAAACCTCTGGTGGTAAATTCCTTAGAACTTAGTGAATTTATTCCAAACCCACAGTACAAGAGTGAGTAAAATAAAGGTTAGACCCCGTGCTGGGAATTCCCTTGACCTTTCATTGGTATTACACAGAACGTGCCATTTATCACACAAGACAGAGAGCAATCCTTAACTCCTTCTCTCTTCCCAACAGCACCAGGCTCAACAATCATTCAGATTTAAAATGCAACTGATGTTTACTTGGCTTTCTTCCTTATAGATTTGCCTCTGGTTGTTTCAGGCTCATCACTTAACTGCCCAGTGAATATCAGACATACTGACGGATGTAGTACGCCAGGAGTGAGGAATGAGCATTATGGATGCGAAGATGTGAATGAACAGATGGAAGCTACGAACACTCAAGGCCTCTTCAGATATGGCCTGTTTTCCTACCGACACCTAGTTCGTTTGAATGAAATTCATAAACAGTTCCCAAGTGAATCTAGAAGGAGATCAAGTGGGGTACTCTATTATTAAGAAGGGGGATTCTTTTGTTGCCCTTTAGACACCCCATATTATTACCCCTATACTGTCTTCTGCGGAAATTAAATAATTTATAATAAAAAGCTTTTCGGCTGCAAAGAAACCCTTCCAAGCGTGAACCCAGTGCAGTGTTTTTGAGGCTAAAGATGGAGGGAAAAATTCTAGGCCTTACGCTATATCACCACTCACCATCCAAAATGTCATAACTCTGAAACCTAACAATGCCAATAATTAATGCTTCCCTTTCAGTATTAAAGAAGCTCATTGCGGTAAAAGGTGGTGCTTTCCTTGCTCTCCATGATGCTCAGTGCCCGGGTCGGCCCTCAAATTGAATCCTTTGTTCCTGGCCTATGGGAGAAGTAGGTGGGGAGAAGCAAGTCGCAGGGTACAGTCAGGTAGGAAAATTGCTCTGGAGTTTAGCCCTCCCCAACTTGCTCTTAGCCATCCCCCGTACTGCCTTTGTGCTAGCTTCTCCCACACTCACTGCGGTCCAGGAATGGAGCCATGTGACATGCACTTGGAGTGGCTGGGAGAGGAAGACCCAGCACTCCCTGTTAAATTCCATTCCCACTAGGTCTGGCTGTGAGGAGAAGAGCATCTGTTCCTACTACCCACCCCCTGACTGCCCACCCTCGCATAAAAAAAAAAAAAAAAAAAGCCTGGGCAACAGAGAAGATGAACTACTGGGGACTGATTACTCTTGCCCCCGGGGGTGGGGCCAGGGAAAAGGATCTCCTGCTGTAAACCTCCCCGACCCAGGCTTACTGCCTAGGATAGCTGCAGGGTATTTCTCTTTGGGGCATGCCCTGATAGAATAGGGTGGGGGTGGGGGTGAAGAGCAGGAGAAGGGAACTGGGAATTTCTGGTGTGTGGGGAACTTGGCCTACCTTCCTGGCACCCAAAACACTCAAGTCAGCTCTGCCCAGCCTGCAAGGATCTCAAAGCCAATCTACAGATACATAAATAGTGAATGCCACAACTGCCTGTGACCCCATAACAATGTACCATAACCTCATGAAGCTCAGCATCTTCTCTGCAGGGCCAGCTCCAGGCACCAGACGAGAAAGCCCGTGCCTGGGGCGGCACATTGTAAGGGGCAGCATTCCGGCCAAACTTGGGGCGGCACATTCCGGCCGCTCTGCTGTGGTTCATTTTTTATTTATTTTTTTGCTTTGGCAGTATTCCCCGGACCTCT
Source organism: Trachemys scripta elegans (assembly GCF_013100865.1). NCBI lineage: Eukaryota > Metazoa > Chordata > Testudines > Emydidae > Trachemys > Trachemys scripta. The sequence goes on along the minus strand of NC_048305.1, from coordinate 101,268,532 downwards.
GGCCGGCTCCCTGCTCCACTCCCAGCCCAGCCCTGCAGGGGCACGGACCCCGGCCCGGGGGCAGGAACTAGCGATCCCCGCCACTCACCGTGCCGCCGGGCTCCCCAGGACGCGCCGCTCCCACGCCACTCTGAGCCCGACCCGGTCGAGCCGCCTTTAAAGGAGCGGTTGAGCCAGCACCTCCTGCAGCCCCCAGGGGCTTTGCCTGCCCGGCCGGGAGAGGCACCCAAAGGCCGGAGGGGGGAGCCCCTCTCGCCCGGCTGCGAGTAGGCTGCAGCGCCTGGCTGCCCACGGGCGGAGGGAGCGGGCAGGCGCTGTCCTTCACCCCCCTGCGAGCCACCTTGGCCTCCCTCCACGCTCTCCCTGCAGCTGCTGTTTTTTTTGTTTGGTTGGTTTTTTTTGCTTCAGCAGTCTGGCTACCCCCCCACCCCATTTTTTTTTTTTGCTTGGGGCGGCAAAAAAGCTAGAGCCGGCCCTGCTTCTCTGTATATAGCATGCACATTATCAATGGTAAGGAACTAATTTTCGGGCTGCCTTTTTTTTTTTTTTTTTTTTAAAGCAACAAACAAACAAACCTTTATCTAAAAGAGCACTCAAACTGGGCAGTTGCCAGGCCATTTACAATAGGGGACAGGGGGCAATTCTATTTACTAAAGGCTAAACAGCTTAATATATGATATAAGCGTCTGTGTCATGAATTAGTGATTAAAGTAGAGTCACTTTCATCACAATTCAGCTATCTTAACCATGGAAAGTAATGGACTAATTAGGCATCTGCTCATTCAATTTCCGTGGCTGAGGCCAGTTCCTGACACGCACTGCAATATTTATTGTACCAGTGAAAAGTCATTTATAAAGCTAGGAACCACCTCGAGGAAAATGGATCAACTTCCCTATGTTGCAGAGAATGCTTCCGAGAGCAGATAGAAGAAGAGAGAATCTTAATCCTTACATTCCCGGTGAGGGAGCCTATAACTAACTGACGTTAGTGTCCGGCAGGCAGATCAGGTAGGAGGCGCTAGTCTGGGGACTGGGGAAGATTGCTGGGAGCTGGGATTTGGGGTAAATCAGAGGTTTTGCTAAAGAGAATCCTGCCCTGTCCCTCTGTTAACAAAAACTCCCTGATCTCTACATGGCTGACTCCCCTAAGTGCCCCACCTCTCTGCTGCTGAAGATTCCACAATCCCCAGGCATGGTCTCCTCACAGGAGTTGCCCCCCACCCTTGCTGACTAACGACATCAGCTGTGGGATGGGAACTAGCAGTTGGGAGGGGAGCCAGCTGGAAGTGCATGTGAGGAAGCTAGGATGGAGGGGACTGGGAGCAGATGATGTCAAGCAGGTAAAGAGAGGCAGCAATGAAGTTGAGGTACGTTACATAGAGGAGACTATAGAGTCAGGAAGAGAGATTCAGGAAGAGACAGAAGAGGGTGCAAGGTCTGTTGGAGGGAACAAATAGAAGCTGTCTGGAGGGCTGGTGGTTTGGGAACAGGGGAGAGAGGCTGAGGACATTTAGGACCAGATTTTCCATAGGTCAGGTGTACATCAACACTGTGCTTAAGAAAACAAAGTGAGCATCTGTTACCACCTAACCAGATCATCGACAAGGTCTGAACTCAGGACCTTCATCACCACAGTACAGACCTCCCTCGCGTGCACTAAAACACCGCTTTGATTAGTTGGGAGCAGTGGTAAGTTGTCATCTTCTTCATGGACCAGCCAATTGAGGGGAGAAATGAGAGTAGGCTGGTGTGGTAACTTCATGCACAGATGCATGCATAGTATTGTGCTGGACCATTTTTCAAAATCCGGCTCATCCTTTTTTATTCTCCTTTGGTTCCTTAGGTGCAATTTAACACAGAAATCAGCACTACATCTTGTTTCCATGCAGTAGCAATGAGCTTCTGCACTTGGCTGCATTTAGTTTCATCAGCCTGGGCAGTTACAGTTGGTGAATGAGCTTGAATGATAGCCAGATTTACAAGGAGTCTTTTAAGGTTGATTGAAATAACCCTAGTACTGAGAGGATTATGTCCCAGTAGGGAGGCTGCAGATGCATCTTTATTCAGAATAAATGCCATTTCTTCCTAAGCACTCTTATCTATCCCTTGCACAGAACTCTAAGTTTCCTTCAAGAGTGGTGAAGTGGTTGCTGCCAGTCAATTGGACACCTGAAAGGCCCCTTGGCACAATGCAGCACCTACAGCAGACAAGAAGGTTACTCACCTTGTGCAGTCACTGAGATTCTTCGAGATGGTTGTCCCTGTGGGTGCACCACTTTAGGTGTCTTGATGCCCTGCGCGTGTAATCGGAGATTTCTGGGAGCTGTGCCTGGTTGGGCCGCACACATGCCGTAGCTGTCTCGCGCCACTCCTAGCGGTTACTTAGCGATGCGCAGCCAGCCATCTCCCTGTTCCTTCTCTACCTCAGAGAATTGGCCTGAAACTCCAAAGTAGAAGGGAGGAGAAAGAATAGTGGAGCACCTACAGGGACAACCATCTCAAAGAACCTCCTTTTGCTGGCCCATAATATTTTTTGTCAGACCTCTTACACAAGGGAGGTGCATGAGCTGGAGTCTGCCAGATGATTTTCGCAGGCTCCCTGATAGCATCATTAATTGGCAGGGCTATCTTTGCTGCTGGGGAGGACTAGAGTATGTCCATGAGCTTATGTTGGGCTTCTGGTAGCTGTGCCAGTGAAATGTCTAGGGATTCAGCCACCCTTTTGAAGAGGCCCTGAGAGCATTTGAAATCATCCTCCGTAATAGTGGGTGGTGGCATTATGGTTTCGTCTGGCAACGAAGATGAGAGGTGAGTAGGCAGCATCATGTTCGGCTGTGTCCTCAGGTTTGTCAGGGTCTTCCTCTTGTGTTTCTGAGGGTGCCGGGAGAGTTGGTGAAGGGGACTGGGGTGTTCTGGATGTAGGCAGGCTAAGCGCCTGCAGTTTTGGGCCCTATACATTGCCCATGAATCCCAGTATGACCAGTTAGGTGGGAATGGTGTGGGGGGCAGTGCCCGGGGTGACCATACCATCCTTGTATATCAGCAGGAGGTTGGAGATGGTCCTGGCTTGGGTGAGGAGTATATATATTACTGCATCATCCTCTTCTTCCTCATCACTGGAGACAGGGGGGCTGATCTTCAGGGAATAGTCAGATGGCTTGGTGCCGATCTGGATGAGGTGCCCTTGGTGCCCAGTAAAGGAGATTCAGGCATTGAGGCCACTATCAGGTCCACGTGCCTCATGAACTGCTGTGGTACCGTGAGGCTCAGTGCTGGAGACGGCATGGTGGATGGCCCAGGAGCATGAGTTGAAGCTGCCGATGCCGAGGATTTAGAGCTGTGCGGCATCGGTACAGTAGGTGGCACCATTGTACCACTCAGTGCTGATATCTTCTACAGCTCCATGGGTGCTGAGTTGGAAGGTTGCACTTTAGCGTGTGAACCTCCATTACAGCTTGCCTGTGTAGGGTCTTTAGCCCTTCGGGAAGTCTTGGTGCCAGATGTTCCTGGTGCCTCACAGTCTGGCGCTTGGTGCCATATGTCCCAGGGCAGATTTTTCAGTTGGAGATCACGTTCTTTTAGGGGATTCTCGGTGCAGGGATGTCTGCGGCCGCTTTTTTGTAGGCTTTCTAGGAGTAGGCTTCTTGGCAGCTGTTGTTGGAGCAGAGCCCTTGTCAGAGGCTGCCACTGGTGATTGTTGGCCGGGGGTAACCTGGACTCGGGGTCAGAGGCTGGTCTGAGGGATTTCTTCATCATGAGACGCTTCAGTTGGAGATCCCTGGCTTTTCTAGTCCTGGCTGCCAACTTTCTGCAGAGTAGGAACTTTTGTGTAATATGTGTCTCACCAAGACAGTGGACACACTGAACGTGGCCATCAGAGACTGGTATGGAGAGTCTGCAAGTCAGGCAGTGTTTAAAACCAGGTGAGCTGGGCATGCCTGAGAGAGTCTGTCTCCTAGAGAAAAACAGGGTAAACCCTGTCTGAGGCTAGGGCCGGATGCCTGCTGGAGACACAGGGGTGGATAGGGAAGGTAGAAGGAAAACACATTTTTTGGATGAAATTAAAGAAATTAGAGTAGGGCAAGGGGATAGGGAAACTAATTACAACTAAAGTAACACTACTACTATGAATTATCTACTATAAATTTGTTCTGAAGTAAGAAAGGGTGCTGCTGATTGCGCCAACTCAAGCCAAAGAAGTAACTGAGAGACAATTGGCTGCGCACCACTATGTAACCGCTCAGAGTGGCGCGAGACGGCCACGGCATGTGCGTGGCCCAACCGGACACTGCTATCACAAATCTCTGATTACAAGCACAGGGCATCAAGATACCTAAAGTGGAACAACCACAAGGGACACTCCTCAAGGAAGAATGTGTAGCTAGTTATCCTTTGTGATGCACCATTTGGATATCAAAGATGGTGAGAAGTGGTTTTCAGTCTCATGACTCCTTGATTTGTTTTGGCATTGTCAAGAGAGCAACTCCTTGCTCCTCTACAGCCAGTTAGACTTCCATTCAGCTTCAATGCTCCCCTTTCTGCAGCACTCCACTTTGGCAAACTGGAATTTGTGGCAACTTGCAGGAAATTAAGAATGGGAGGCTCAACTGAATTAAATAAGAACATGAACAGTGTAGTCGGTTCAGTAACTCAGGATTATTTATTTTGATATTAAATTCCTTCCATTGATCCATTTCATTGCATTTACTGTTCCAAGGCTCCAATATGAGCATCACTTTGTAAACTAATGCCACACCTGCCCTGCATTTCCCCCTGCACATTAAAGCTGTTCTGATTCACACTAGTAGGTTACTCAAACTGACTGTAAAACGCCTACAACTACAACAGTCCAAGGAAATTCATTCATTCTGTATATGCCTTTCTGTCTGCATTGGTCTGACTGATAATCCATTCTTTTGTACTAGCAGTTAAACTTCAGTGAGGCTTCTCTTAAAGTTTCAATCTTCTCTGAGAGATTACTAAGAAAATTGTAGGGAAAGAAGGATTTTAAAAATACCTCCCCATGGCTGTTAAAATCTCCCATGTCTCAACTGTCCTTACAAAAATACTCTGGTCCATATTTATTATTCAACTCTATTCCCACTCAAAAATTTTGCTCAGACAAGTGATTTACCTCTTTTTAATTCTAATTTATAGGAACTGGATGACTCAGTGATTAAATGATGGACTATTGATCACTCCACCTCTAGTTTAGCGAGTTGAAGGCAGTCCTGGTCAGTAGTTGGTAAAAGTCATTATATGGTGACGTCTATCAACGGTGTTAAGTGGTCTCATCCCAGTTCTTCATCACTGAAATCCTCCTCCATAATTGGCCGACTTGTTGGCAGTCTCAGTAGAGAAGAGATGGAGATTGAAAGCTCTGTGGGTCACGGACATCGTTTTGTTCTGTGTTTCTACAGTGCCTTGCACAATGGGTTCCTGGGCCCTGACTAGAGCTCCTAGATGCTAATGCAATACAGCTAATAAGTAAATAATAATAATAATTCTGGGTCTGGAAAGTGAACTACTCAACTCAACCCTAGGGCTGAACCTTGACCTGTAGATAGAGGACTTCAGCTCCTAAGCTCTCTCTCTCTCTCTCTCTCGGATACCTTCACAAGTAACATAATGAATTGGTACAATTTAAAATAAACTTGAATTTACTGTCACTGGAAGCAATAAATCCCAAGAGAAAGCTGTAGTAAGGCTTAAATAACTCCACACTGGAGTGACTGATTTTAGCTTATTTTCTATATGAAAATGGCAATGCAAGTGGGCTGGTTGTCAGAGATGCAGAGTTCATTTGGCACTACAGGTGCTCAGCACCCCTGGAAATCAGACCACTTTTATTTGGAAGCTTATCTATGTATTGAGGGGCCCTAACTTTGGGCAGATTTGAGAATTTTGACCCAAAGTAAACTGGTAACAGCTCCGTACGTTTCCTGTGCATTTAACAGCTCCTGAGGGAAATGTGTCCAGCTGTGACTCTTGCTGTCTGTGATATTTAGGGAGGGCACTTCCCCATCCACCCACTGCCCCTCACTATGTCTACTCGGACAAGTGGAAGGAAGCATTAGCTGAATAAGAGGCATTCCTGGGAGGTGTGATCTATCTGTGCTGTCCTTGGACTGCCTTATCAATTCCGTGCTAGATGCAGTCCGGAGCATGAAACTAACACCACAATCTGGTGTAGATTACACCAGTTGCATCCCATTAACAAAGTTATCTGCAGAACAGAGCCAGTTAACCTAAGTTCGATTATGTTCTCTGTACTAATGCTATGTCCTGAAGGAGAATGCCAGCTGGCATCACACTCAGGCCAACGCTAAAGGAAAATTCCTACTAGATCATCCAGCCCATCCCCCAGCTCATGCAGGATGGCTCTGTACAGTGTGTTAAGGAGCTGTGCTTCAATTAGCACAGACCTTTTGAAGTCAGCCAGTCTGCAAAGCCAGATGGTGTTTTCTCCTAGGCACTCCGGGACCGGGTGCCCAGAGTACACCGTAGTCTTTGTACCGGCCTTGTTAATAGCTCCCCAGCTCCACTGCAAACCCTGAGATATTCAAGCGTCTCCCAAGACCTCAGCATAACCAGGGTAGAACGGTTTTCAAAACCCAGCCGACCCTATTTCAGATCTCCAGGATGAAAAAGATAAACACGTCTGCCCAATGCACAATCTGGAGAAGCAATACATAATATACGTCAAAAGTCTGCATACCCACACTGACCCACACGGAAACTTTGCTCATTACTTGGAGCCTGTTAGGCATACTGGCTTCATTTTGGAGCTCAATTCAAAAAGCAGCAATCACCATTTATAGCTCCCATTGACTTCAACCGGCAGTTCTGGTGCTGAACCCAGCCAATGCTAGACACATCTCTCACTTGGATGAGATTCTATTTTTTAGAACCAGCATATTACACTGGAATTTATTTTTGCTAATAATATAAAATCCCATTGACTGTTGTATTATAAATCCTTTACTATTGCAATACAGTAGAAATCAACTATGTCGTTTGCACACCCTATGTTAAGAAAGCCCCTGCCACGTTCCCATACAGTCACGGTATATTCCAGTTTGACTCAAGTGGCTAATAATGGTTAAATATGTGTTTTATAAACATTAATCCACTCGTGAGCAATCTCAACTCCTTGCAATACTAGCAAGAGGTCAGATGGGGCTCTTCATGCTCCTCTGTAGCCAACGTACTCCAAATCGCACTTTCCCACAGTCCTTGGAGTGCAACTGAGCAGTTCACAGCATCGCTCCCTTGTCCTCTAATCTTGTTACAAAGTAACCAGGCCACTTGGAGAATGATCTTCAGAACAAACAGTCTAAAACCAGGCTGAGATCGGATCAAGCAATCAGCATCTTTTGGTTTTTAAGGAAAAAAATAGTTTGCCCTTGAAATGAGAATCTCCACTTCTCCACCTACGTATCCTTTGAAAAATAAAATTAAATATTACAATTGCTGCCCTTTCCCTCTGTGTCATATTCAGAATACAGTCACATCACTTCTTTTTTTTTCAGCTACTCTAACCCCTTCTAAAACGTCCACTGAATTATTATAACTGTCATGATAAAATACATCATTGCAGAGCTTGAATCACCTTCCTTTCAAAGGGCAACTTTGATTTTCTGCTTTGGAAATTAGCAAAGGAACCTTAAAGGGTTGGGTTCCTCCACCCCTCAAATAAAGTGCCAGACCCTCATTTGGCGTAAATGGACCCAGCTCCATTAATTTCAATGGAGCTACATCAATGATAAGGATCTGGCCCAAAACACTTCTCTACTGAAATGTTGCCTTGTATTGAAAATTTCCTGCTGAGCTGACTGAGGTATCAGATAATGAAGCAATTGGCTCAGTAATCTGGTTGGAACAGAACGCAGGTTCCTCTTGGTTCTTATCCCTCTAAACTGATATGAGAAAGGAAGAAAGAATAGAATGCTAGAGCTTTAAACCCAGGAAGCAGAACTGAGAAATTTGAGGTGTCTTTCTTCTGGGTAAACTAGTAACAACAACAACACCACCACCACGTAATAAAATTTAGTTCTTCTACAGTGCATTTCATCTGTATATATCAAAGTGTTTTACAACGTAGCATTAGCCGCCTTGCAGAAATGGAGAAACTGAGGCACAAAGAGACAGGCTTTGGCCAAGGTGTCACAGTTGGTCAGTGGCAGAGAAAGGGACTAGAACCCAAGCCAATAAGTGTCAGGTCAGTGACCTGTCCACGGGACCACACTCAACCCTATAATTATAAATCAGCAGTTCCTTGTGTCTGTGGGAAATGGTATAATTTAGGACCAAGGATGGATATCTATTGCCAGACTGTATGATTAAGAATAAAAAGACAACAGTGGTCTGGAGATTTAGGGACAGATTGTGTGTGTATCTCTCAGGAGGCACTGCCCAGGAGATAGGGGATAAATGTGGCTTTGTGCCCTGGGAACTGCTCTGACTCACTTGGTTGACCACAGTCCTCTCTACAGCCCAGAATAGCCAGAGTGAAAAGCTCTCTCCTGTCCCCACCATCTCCAGGAAACACCAGGGGCTGTTCAGTAGGGCAGCATATTGCCAGCCTAGCACTTTGATGTTCAGTGATCACTCTGTGCTTAAGGTGCTTGCAAGAGATCTAGCTTCACATACCATGCCCAGACTAGCTGTCTGGGAGTCTCAGGCCTCAAAGCACACTCCCCAATGCCACAGCACTAAGTGAATTCCCCAGGGAGCCAGCCCAGCCCCTATCCACTGTCACAGAGGCAGAAAGAAGTTGAAAGGGGGCCAGAATCCCACTCTTTTCCGTATTGAACAATTTATTCAAACTGGCAGAAAAGAAACAATGCATATACCCCATTTAACTTTAGAGGCAGTTGAGTCTTACATGTGCCAGCTGCTGATACATGCCACTATCTCAGGTCACCAGTGTGTGGAGTCCTGCTGCTTTTCCCTTCTGCATGCAAGGGCTTAGAGATGATGGAACACGTCCGCTGGCTGCAGTAAAAGTCTGGTGCCCTTAACGGCATTTGGTAAACTGTGAAGTTCTGCTCACGCAAGGCCAGATCAATACAACCATTATCAAAGGGACATAAACAGAATAAAAAGCTGTCTCTGTTTTATGATGTAACCATGGCAATAGCAGAAAGCCCAAGTGTAGAAAAGCGGGTTGGCCAGCTAAGCAAGGTATGCGGCAGATAACGTTTCTGTTGTCTTCAAGTCACAGGAAAGGAATTTTCGATTCCTGCGGAGATTTAATTCTGCAGTGAATTCCCCACTTTGGGGAAATGAAAAACTCCAAGAATTTCCCACACAAGAGAAATGCTGATAAGGTCCGCCCCAGAGGTGTCTGCATTTCTGTGGTGGGCAAACTGATTCCTGTACATGTTAAGTCCATTGGGATCTTTCAGAATGAAAGGAGCTGGATATAAAATAACGAATGACATCATGATTTTCACTACAGTAGACCATTTTATAAACCTCAAATGTAAGGCATTCTTATGTACAGAAAAGGAGCGCACACAAAAAACACCTGCAGACAGAGACTCTTGCTTAATGTGGGCCCTAAGACAATCAGCTTGAAAATTAGCAATGTTATTTTTTCTGCAGTGTTATTACTTGTGTAAATGCACTGTACTTAAGAATTCTGCGTATCCCAGCTACAGAGTTAATTTGAAGCTTGAAACAGCCCTAAATAATAATCAGGGTACATGTGGAGACAGAAAAGCTATAGAACATGGATCCTTTATAGCAGTGTTCCCCAACTTTCAAAGCCGATGTCCCACACCATCTCTGCAAACTTTCTATGTGTTGTGTACATTTCAACTGAGCCAAGATCTGCATTGCCCCAGCTAGTCTTTTGTGCTGGGTCTGCCCCCCCCCCCCCCCCCCCACACACACACACACACTTCATGAAATGCTGGGGTCTATCTTGATAACATGAGCCTTCCTCTCCTTTCTTCGGTGAAAAGTTCAATGGTTAACAGGGTTGACATTTTCAGTTTCATCGTTGGCATCTGGGTAGTACTCACAGAAATGAATGAGACAGTTTGCATCTCAGAGTGACTGGTTCAGACTCTCTGCAAACTCAGGCAGACATATCTGCATTGATTAAGCTCACCTCACCTTTTGAAGGTTTTCTTCATACCATAACATCTAAGGAATTACTTTTTTTTAAAAAATGGAAGCTTGAGACTCTGAAGAACAACTGAGAGGTCTGGTCACTCTCCTGGCTAGTCCTTCACAACCCCCAGAGAGGCATATCCTGCACTTTGGGAAACATTGCTTTATAGACAGGAATCTGGAGGATTTAGCAAAGTAATCACCAAAGGATCTCTTTTAGCAACGCTATGCAATAATTATGAGGACATTGGCCGGCAAGTTGATTTCCTCAGGAGAGTCTGATATGTATCTAGTAAAAAGTAACAACTTCACATTCCTAGCCAGACTCTAAAGTTTGTTGCAGAGAATGACCTAATGCAGTGAGGCTTCCTTCAGTGCCTCAAGGTGTGTGAAGCTGTGTTTGTTTCAAAGGATATACATGCAGATAAGTCTGCCTTAGTAATAACATATTTTTGCATCTTCAAGACTGATGCTCTGAAAAATGACCAAGGATCCTGTTTCTGAGATTTCACATTAGGTATAAGTAACATGGTTCATTTCAATTAAAGAATCAACCTGAACCTTTGACCAAAATTCAAACACAACCAACCAGTTTCCTAAAGTTTGAAATATTAAAATGAACTTTTTAAAAATTGATTTTCACGTTTGGGATTATTTGCTCTTCCTTGCTTTGCCAGTTACTGAAAAGGCAATAATACTGGGGAAAAATAAAATTAAAAGGGCTAGTCACATGGAATTTCCAGCCCAATGTTGGAGAGGAAAGGGGTTTTGAACATGGTTTAGATAAGCACCCCAACTTCTGAGTGTTCATTTGTTATGAACTTCAGCCTTTTGAGGGTCCTTGAACAGCCATTCTCCCCAGTGGTCCAGTTGCTAGAAATGAGCACTTTCTTTTGTGAGGCCTGCTCACAAAGGCAAACCACTTTAGATGAAATTCAGTGGCCTGTTGTATGTAGGAAGGCAAATTAGGTGATTATAATGGTCCCTTCTGGTCTTAAAATCTATTAATCTGCAAGTGTCAGTGCTCCTGCAAAAGATGTCAGATGGGAGCCATAGAAAAAGATACAGTAAACTATTATAAAAAATTATTAGAACTATTGCAAAATTTTATGTTGCAAAATCACTATATTAAGATATATTGGCTAACAACAGGAAAATTAAACTTCCATCTAATTAACACGTTTCCCTTAATATGATTTTACTAACAGTATCTTAGGGATATAATAGGCAAATCCTAAGAAACTGGTGATACCTACCATCTGGAAAAAGGCAAGCTCTGATGCTAACTTGACTCTGGCTTGAAAGAGTTACAAAGTTAATACAGTTTTCCTGTCTGAGAATCCTTTGCAATGGAGTCCTGCATATAGGGGTCCTCTGGGTTTTGATATGGTTTCTAACGGTTACTAGTGTAATAGAAGACAGTCAGCAGAAAAGCTTTAACAAGAAGTGAAATTAAGTCTTGTTCCAATGCGGGTTAGAACACACTATGAATAGGTCACATATATCATGAAAAACAGCCATGAAATATATGAACTTTCAGCCATCCAGAGACTGATTCATGATTCAAATAACCAATCTCTCTCGCATAATAGCTCTTAGGGAACATTATAGACACAGACCCCATTCAACAGCTTAAACTGGGCTCTCTATCAAGAAAACGTATGCAAAACTGCAGGGTAGCCACACACAAAGTCAAAGTAATATTCCTACCAGGTCTTCTGTGTTCAGCTGTTTCCGGGGCCTTGAAGTTTAAAAGCTCAGATTTTCAGGTTTCAAAAATACTCAGAAAGAAGTTTTGTTTTATTAAAATGCTCAGAGGGGAGTTTTCTAATGAGAAGTAAGACTAAGGTCCTGACAACTTGTGGTCATTAAGGAAATTGATGGCACTTTTCAAAAGAGCAGGGGTCTTATTTGCTCAGTGTCCTGGCCAAATTCCAATGCAAGTAACTATATTCTAACTCCCTAAAACATGCCCCCTGCACGTTCAATCAGATACAAGCGGCACCATTCCCTGTGCTACTCTGTGCACTGTTAATCAGCTGCCTTCTTCTGGCTGCACTGGCCCCCGCACATACAGGGCCAAATAATGGACCATGCAGCAACAGGAGTGCAGGCTGCAAGTGGGCTGTATGTAACAAGCTGTGGAAAACGTGATCTGTAGGGTCGTCTGTGACTTCTATAATGGAGAGGAGCAAGGAAGCATGACCATGGACACGGTCTGCATCTTTCTATGCATACTTATGTATGGCCACAAAGCAACAGCCCCTATCACACAAGAATTATTCCTACTCTTTGCAGGAAGGGAATTCATGAGGGAGCTGTGGGTTGTGCTGGTCCGGTCCTAGCCACACAATGATGCTGCATTTGTAGAATATTAAGGCCTTGCTGGGGGAACATCCTGCCTGCATCCAGCCACATGCCTGAGTTTGGTTCATTGTTTGGTAAATCTTCAATTTTCAGTTTTTCAATCAAAAGCCAAAATATTTTGACTAATATTTTCTGCAGGGTTCCCCCCCACCCTATTTTGGTTGGAAAAACATTTTTTGACTAAAAAACTTTTGACAAAAAATGTTGACCAGCTCTACTGTTAATCCAATGTACTATTTCTTTCCAAAAGGAACACGGCATCCCTAGTTGACAGCAGCCAGAACTACCAAAGCCTTCTCCTCAGGCCCGTTGTTACCCTACCACCCAATAGATGTTCAGCTAAGTCTAAGTTACAGGCAGCACAAAAAGGAGCCTGAGAGAAGGATATTGGGGTTCAGGTGCTAACATATCAATCAGGGACCCAAGCTCAATTCCCTGTTCTGTTGCAAACTTCTTGTGTGCCCTGAGACTAGTCTCTCTATGCCTCAATTCTCCACCTGTAGAATTAGCATAATAGTCCTTCCCTCTCTCATGGGGTGTGGAGAGCTGCTCAGATATATAGCCATATAGTCATGGCTAAGACAGAGGTGTGGCATGTATGCCAGCCACTGGATCCTCCCCGAATGCTGAGGTGATCCTCAAGCCCGCCTCTTTTCCAGCTACTGCACCAGAGAGCCAGATGCTTGGTGTTATCAGAACTGCTACAGTGTTCCCCACACTGGCTGGGTAAGTCTGTGTTATAGCAAAGCTAATACCTTGTACCACTGAACGAGCACAACGCAGCCATACCAGGGCCAAGCATTTGGCCACGTGGCTCTAATTTATCTTCCAACACAAACAGCTCCTTTGTTTAAAAAACACCCTTAAAGTGACTTCGCTGGTTACACTGCTCCCATATCTGATCATTTGCAAATACAATCCCAAACAGAACAGAGTTACGAACAGGGTCCACGTTCCTTGTGCTCCTCAGTGGGGCTGAGAACAAATCAAAATGGATGGGCTCATCCCGGACAGTTTCACTCGCCCTCCTCCCCCGCTTCATTTATTAACATTCAAAAGGGTTTGAGTAGGAGTGCAAATTAGTTTTTGAGCTCCGCTATGAAATATTCTCCACTTTGCTGCTATGATACATAAGGGTTTGGCAAATCTCTCTCTGTGTGTGTGTGTGTGTGATGGAAATATGGAGCAGAAAACAATTGCTTTCAGACATTCAAATGTTGGATTCAATAATAGCCCTTGCAGGCTCATAGTGTAGGAAGCTTAAGTGTGCAATTTTGACACAAAAATCCTGCAAAGTCTATTATTATGCTTTATTTGTCGGCCGCACAGTATCGCACCGATGATAATACTAATAACATCATTTCAGGAGACGAGTGGAAGTGGAGCCTATAAGACTGACACAATTTGCTGACCTGCCAAAAGGAAAATTTATGTCAAACTCCAGCACAATATGTGCAACAGGGAGATGAGCTGTGTTTTTCTTATTGAGTTGTCTGGTGAGGAACATAGCACTGCCGAGTGGGGTGACGGTGGGAGATCATTAAAACAATGTTGTCATTATAGATAGCTTCATATTGCAGAATATGAAAGCAGGTTTCAAACAAAGATGACCTGACTCCTAATGAAGTGACCCATTTATCCACTGGACCACACTGCCTGCCCCCCAAATAAATCTTTTCCTTTATAGGTTGACAGAACAAGGAGTAATGGTCTCAAGTTGCAGTGGGGGAGGTTTAGGTTGGATATTAGGAAACACTATTTCACTAGGAGGGTGGTGAAGAACTGGAATGGGTTACCTAGGGAGGTGGTGGAATCTCCTTCCTTAGAGGATTTTAAGGTCAGGCTTGACAAAGCCCTGCCTGGGATGATTTAGTTGGGGATGGCCCTGCTTTGAGCAGGGGGTTGGACTAGATGACATCTTGAGGTCCCTTCCAACCCTGATATTCTATGAGTCTATGATAACCGGTGATGCTGGAAAATACAGATCCAGATTTCGACCCTGCAAAGTTTTAGCGAGACCTGGGGTGAGCATGTGTCCATGATGCACAAGAAAGGCTGGGTTTGTTTTTATAGGGCCACCACAGAGTTGTTTTCACAATTTGAACATTGTATCAGCAGATTTTTCCAGGATCAGGAGGCCACTGTAAAATATTCTTCCACTTTTAGGGTGGGCAAAACATTAGGCCTATAACCCTTGATGACAACCCCTTTGTCACCTGAAGCCAGGCTGGAAGAAAGGGAATTTGAATGACAATTAAACTGTCCCCAATGAAGCCAAGCAGATCTCATGAGTGACCAAAGCATTATCAGAAGCATAGGGGATGTCAGAGCATGAAAGGTAAGCAACAATCACACTGGTCAGTGGCCAAAAGGGCCATAAATAACTGGAGCAGCAAAGAGAAGGTCTTGCAAAGGGGAAGATAGTAGAATTCTGAGGAACAGGATCTATAAGAATGTGTCTACACTGCATTGAAAACCCAGGCTCAGACTCAGATTTGAGCCCAAAGCCCCCTGTCGTCCACACAAATGATTTCTGAATCAGGTCAGCAAGCACTCAGGATCTGGGTCCTAGAATGCACCGGCTGGGGTGGGGGGAGTCCGAGTCCCATTGTGACAGCCGTATCATTTTATACTGTAGATACAGTTCAAACAGCACACCCAAGCCAGAAGGTCTGCATAGTGCAGTATGGGCATGTTAACACAGTTGTGAGACCCGGCTCCAGTAATTGTAAACCCAAGTATACAATGCAAATGGGGATGCTCAAGAATGGGCTTAGAAACACTGAGTCCACTAGAATAGGTCCTAAGGACCCAGAGTTATGATGCCATGTAGTCAGACCCTAAAAGAGGAATGAGGTGGGGCACGGAGAAGAGAGAACATTTGGGGAATGCCTACAGTGCAATAAAACCCCGGTGGCTGGACTGAGTCAACTGACACTAGAGCAAATCTTTTAGAAAAGCATCCGATCTCGATTAAAAAATGGCTAGTGATAGAGAATCCACCAGAAACCTTGGTCAATTGTTCCCATGGTTAATTACTCTCACAGTTAAAAATGTATATCTTATTTCCAGTCTGAATGTATCTAGCCATTAGATCAGGGTTGGTCAAACTTTCTGGCCTGAGGGCCACATTGGGGTTGCAAAACGGTATGGAGGGCCGGGTAGGGAAGTCTGTGCATCCCCAAACAGCCTGGCTCACCTCTGCATTAGATCATCTTTATCTTTCTCTACTAGATTGAAGAGTCCATTATCAAATATCTGTTCCCCGTGTAGGCACTTACAGACTTTAGTCAAGTAACCCCTTAACATTCTCTTTGTTAAGCTAAATAGATCAACCTCCTTGAGTCTATCACCATAAGGAACGTTTTCTAATCCTTTAATCATTCTTCTGGCTCTTCTCTGAACCCTCTCCAGTTATCACCATCCTTCTTGAATTGTGGGTGCCAGAACTGGACACAGTATTCCAGCAGTGGTTGCACCAGTCTCACCAGCTCTAATGATGGACACAGTTTAAGAACTTGGCTAGACAGAGTGAGAAAGTGAGATCTATCAAGCCAAAGAGAACTATGAGTGGGAGTCTTTTACAACCTGCACTGCAAACACACGCCCTATAAAGTCCAAATTCACCCCTTTCCCCTGGCCTGACTACTTCTAGCCCATACCCTGGATCCCTTTTCCTCTGGAGAGCCACTCTCACCTCTTGTGTGTCTCAAAGGGGTTTTGTGTCACCTGCCTCAGTGTGTCATTAAAACCCTGTTAGCCCATTACCAGCCAGATCAAAACAGCTATCCGTTTGTAGTTTAATTGATTTCATGCCCAAGTAGCAAACGAATATACACACACACATATATATATATATATGTGAACATAGCTTTCTCACAGGCAGTGAAGTTGGAAAAACATGTTTCGTCTTTGAGTGCAGAATGATTCATAAAGGATCTAAAAATCTTTTCAGAGCCATAAAAAGTGACATGAAACTTGCAGCATCCCCTTGTTCTTCCTTCCCTGGGCCACTTTGCAATATTACATTTACTCACTGTCTCCAATCTCTATCTGACCTTTTCCCACATAACTAGTTATTAGTTTCAGTGTCTCTGGCTAGCAGGTGTCGAACTGTATTTGTGTAGCATTCAGGGCTGTAATTTTTGGAGGCGTTATGTCAAAAATACATATGGAAAACTTGGGGCAGGGGAGGGTGCTTTGCAATCATTTGTCAAACACAAGTAACTTGTTTATAAACAAAGTCTAATTACAACCACTGTCTCTGGAATTTGGCATTCTTTCAATGTGCATGTCTAAAGCAAGGCTAAGACTACAGCTACAGAGACTGGCTTGGCAAGGAATCATAGAATATCAGGGTTGGAAGGGACCTCAGGAGGTCATCTAGTCCAACCCCCTGCTCAAAGCAGGGCCATCCCCAACTAAATCATCCCAGCCAGGGCTTTGTCAAGCCTGACCTTAAAATCCTCTAAGGAAGGAGATTCCACCACCTCCCTAGGTAATCCATTCCAGTGCTTCACCACCCTCCTAGTGAAAAAGTTTTTCCTAATATCCAACCTAAACCTCCCCAACTGCAACTTGAGACCATTACTCCTTGTTCTGTCATCTGGTACCACTGAGAACAGTCTAGATCCATCCTCTTTGGAACCCCCTTTCAGGTGGTTGAAAGCAGCTATCAAATTCCCCCTCATTCTTCTCTTCTGCATACTAAGGAGACTGGGACTGGAAGCCAGGAGGAGAAAAGAAGGAGGAATAGGAAAAGGGAAACTGTGACTGGATAAGGATGTGAAGTGGAGAGTTTGGGACTGGCTGCACAAGGAGTGGCACAAGAGGACTCCCGGGGAGCCTGGCTGGAGAAGAAAAATGGGTCAACGATCTCAGGAGGGGAGAAAGACTGGGATGGGGAGCCCAGAGATAGAGACAGGCAGCAGGACCCACTGTGAGGGGAAGACTTGGACTGGGATGAAGAGCCTGGAAGTGAAGAAACTGGGACTTGCTAGGTGAGGATAATGGTGTGACACTGTACCTCATACTCTTCATAGTGGTGATATGATCATTGCATAATTATGATGCATTTTGTACAAGATGGGTCATGTGAGGTATCATTGGAAAAGTTATGATTTGCTGAGTATGATTATCCTATTCGGGTGCATGTATCATTTTTGTATCTGAGGTTGTGAATATTGACTATGTACCTGTATTTCGCACGTAGTCACACCTGGGTGATACCCACTAGGCAAGATCCTTCCAGTCTAAATAGCTGGTTGCGAACGGCCCTCATGGATAATGGGCCATGAGGGAAAACAACAGGCCTTAGGAGAAGCTTATCCCCCACCTGGTGAGCCTTCCTGTGGACGTTTCGGCCAGTCATTGGCCTGGTAAACCCAGGGTTGTAAGTTCAATCCTTGAGAGGGCCACTTAGGGATCTGGGGCAAAAATCAGTACTTGATCCTGCTAGTGAAGCCAGGGGGCTGGACTCGATGACCTTTCGAGGTCCCTTCCAGTTCTATGAGATAGGTATAAGTAATGGCTGCTATGACTCTGCAAGGACATGTGACCAGCCCACATGACTCTGGACTCCATTTGGGGGGGGGGCGTATTTTTCCACACACTGGGCTGGGAACTGAAGAAAGGGTTCCCGCCATATGATAAAGCTATACAAGGCAGGGAGTGACCTCATCTGTTCTTCACTCCCTCACAACTCAACACGTGAGAGACGCTCTGAAAGAAAAGGACTCAGAATGGGGGTGTGGAGCCGAAGCTGCATAGCACGTGTCTTGACAATCTGCAAGCCTGCTTGTCTCATCAGTCAGGGTGAGAGATTGTTCATTCAAATCCTATCCTTCTAGTATGTGAAGCTTAGCTTGCGTTTTTGTTTATTTACGAGGTAATCTGCGTTGATCTGTTTGCTATCCCTTATAATCACTTAAAATCGATCTTTCTGAAGTTAATAAACTTGTTTTATATTTTAACATAAACCAGTGTGCCTTTAAGTGAAGTGTCTGGGGGAAAAAAAATCTCAGCTTGGTTACCACTGTGTGCATGTTCCTCTCCACGTTGAGGGAGGGGCAGACATCTTAATGAGCTTACACTGTACCGATCCCTGTGCAGTGCAAGACTATATCATTTTGGGTTTATACTCCAGAAGGGGGTGCATGCCTGGGGAGCTGGAAGCTGGCTGGGGTCTGCTGTTTACACTCAGGTAGCCCAGTTTGGGTGCCACAGGCTGTCGTGTTGAGTGATAACAGGGCCTGGGTGAGGCTGGCTGTGTTCCCAACCCAGCTGTGTGTCTTAGAGGGGCGCAGCGGTTCCCACAGCTCCCAGACTGTCCCCCTGGGGTAACAACCCATTACAAACGAGAGGAGGACAAATGGTTGGAGTGGCCAGGGGGGAGGCAGAGACAGAACAGGGACGGGCAGGATGGGCCTGGGGCAAATGGGGTCAGCTTGTGGAAAACAGGAGCAGCAGGGTCTGCGACCACTAAAGAATACTCCTCTCCAGAACCCAGCATGGAACCCAATGAGTTTCCCCATTCCTACCCTGTCAGCATATGGCTGTGAAACCAACTGGCAAAGCAGCCCTCTAGTGCTGGACCACATAGAGGATGACAACCTACTACTGCTATCAGTTACTCCCTTCGCTCAAGTCCCAGAGGTCTGTGCTAGGGATTGAAAGGTTCCAATCCAAGTTGGTGTCAATATGATGCCACAGGACGGAAACCCCTTGCTGGGTTTCAGATCCTAGGCTTCAGCCTAAGTGGGAACATCTACATTGCTATTTTTAGCCCTGTAACACAGCCCACATGAACCAAGTCAGTTGACCCAGGTTCTGAAACTCACGGTCACGGGTTGTTGGCTTGTTTGCTTGCTTGTTTTTGTGCAATGTAGGCATACCCTAATTTTGTGTTCCTCATTTTGCAGATGACCACTCTCAGCTGCAACTGAAATGAATAGGAGCTGTGCACTGAATTTACAAGGTGTTATATAGTGCTAAGTACTATGACAAAATCCAGTACTAAGCATCTCAAATTGGGCACCCCAAATGACTGGACACTTTTGACATTAATCCCTTTGTGCTTCAGTTCCCAATCTGTAAAATGGGAATAATCCCAACCTATCTGTTTGTGGAGCTCTCCGTTACCGTAGTGATGAGCATCCTATAAAAGCTCAGGAGGAAATTAAGAAATCTGTCGTCAGAGCAGGGTCTGAATGGTTTGCAATAAAGCCTGGGGCCACACGCTGAACAATGAGGATAAAACAAAATATCGAATAGCTGCTTATTCAATGAACACCATCCATCATGAGCACTGAATGAGGCAAAACATCGTCTGTGCTCCTGTAACTGAAGACTGTATCCAAATGCAGACGCATGAAAGGGCTGAATTAATGCACCACAGGCAACCTGAGATGATTTTTAAAAGTGTGGATTGATTCCTCAGGAAAGGGGCTGGAGTGGCAGTTACGAAGCCAGAACAGGTACAACGGGGGAAGCAGCAGTAGCCTGCCGGCTGCCCTGCCTGCATGCCTCAACACTGCCTTAGAGACCACTGCTGGTGGTGGGAGGGTAGCTGGATCTCCACAGCCCATTCAGGTCTTGATCCTGCAAGGTGCAGAGCGCCCTGGCCTGATGCAGCAAAGTATTTACGCATGCTCAGTAGTTCTCCCGATGCTTAGGTGTGTGGCTAGTTTGCTCAGTCCTTGGCCTCTTCAGCAAGAGTTTTGGGGCTTTGAGGTGTGGACACCCATCCACCACAGACTGAACTGGGAATGTTCTCTCGTTTCCCACAGGCCATTAAGGAGTAATTGAATGATAATGATTTAGGGTCACTAGTGATTGTATCAAAGGACGTGATCTGGAGATTACAGGCTTCCTAGCCATTTGCAGTTTCCTAAGCCATCCAGTCCCCCATAAAGATAGTATGTTTAACCGGGGTTCAAAATGGGTTAGAAGAAAATATTTTGTATATTCAGAATAGCAGCCGAGAACCATAGACGCCAGAGTTCATGTTTATACGATAATGTAGCAGGAGAGATGGCACCTTAAATGACAGTGGGCCCAATCAGGCTCCAGTGGTCATTAGAGAACTCACTGCTCTTTCCTTCAGAGGTAGAAAGGCAGTTGTGAGTGGGGGTCATCTTTAAACTTCCCCAGACCAGAGAGTCAAAGCCAGAGAGGGATGAAGGAGGGTGAGCCTGCTGATGTCCCCGGGGACAACTATATCTAGGAAGGAAACATGATAGAGAAGCACCCTGACTAAAGGGCTGTAGTGAGGCATGGTGAGAGACATCAGAACTGTACTGGAGGTCTGTGATGTGGTGAGAGACGCTAGAGCTGTATTTGGTGTGTCAATGGACTCTTGGGATTTGAAAGAATGTACTTTCTTCACTGTGCTGGGGAATTCTGGATGATGGTTGTGGGACTTTTCTAATAAACTAACCCCACACAGGACTATTCATGTGCGGAAAGCAGAGGCAGAGTTATTGGGGAACTACAGGAGAAAGGGGGAAACTGAGGCAGGCTCACTGATCATGCCATGGCCAGTCACAGGAGTGCACCCCAGGCAAGACCACCATATCAGATATGGTGGAAAATGCAGGCAGGCAATCAGAGCCTGGGAAGAGGGAAATCGAGGCAGAGAGTTACCTGCAGGGCCGTCTCTGAGGCCCCCAGGAATAGCTCTGGAGGTGGCCATCCTATTACAAGTAACTACAGTAAATGGTTAGATAACCTTGGATCGTATTATAACAAATTCACTGTAGCTATGGCAGAAAGAGAGTGAGTGTGTGTGTGTGTACACGTAAGTCTCAGAGAGAGAGAGAGAGAGAGAGCGCTAAAACTGCTTCACTTATTCCCATGTCACTCACCCCCACATATAGAGTGAACTTTTTCAAAGGAAACAGCTTATCTTCCAGACTGCAGAAGAAGAAAAATCCTCCTAAGTTGCAATATTTAAAAAGCTGCTTTATGTTGTTATGGCAGCTAATTTTCCTTAAATGATTTAAGGAAATGAATACATCTAAAGGGGCTGCACCAAGCTGTTACAGGATAGCAACATTAAGCTGGACTTCCTTTGCGTTAAACAATCCAATCTCTTATGGGCAGTTCCCCATGACGGATCTTGGAAGTGGCATATTTTGATGCTTGAGAGAGTGTGGAGTGGGAGGGATTAGGGTAGTTTTCTCATGCATTTTTTGGAGGGGGGGGTGAACCTTATTTTGCATTTTATTTCGGTTCATTTTCTTCTGTTTTTTGTTTTGTTGTATTGAGGAGGAGAGGAAGCAGGAGGGTTAACACTATCTTACATGTTAATTCCCAGATCAGTTACCATTTGACAAGAATAGGAAAGAGACATGGAACTGTTTTGTCTTTCTATCCACCTGGGTAGCCAGACATTTAACATGTGCTCCTCACCATAGCATGGGAGGGTGAAATTTACACCTGGGCAATACTTAAGACTAAGCGATTCAGAGGCTTTGTGCTGGTCGTCTGCCCGGGGAGGGCATCAGCCTGAACGTGTACCAATAAAATCCATCAATGCTATAGTGGAAAGGCCCACGTGTGATCTCATTTTTTCCCTCTGAGGCAACTCTTCCCTCTTTCTCTTCTTCCCAGCCCTTTGCTTATTGTCAGTTCATGCAAATATTAACTGGCTCAGAGGGACTAGCAGTAAAGCACTCCCCCAGGAAAAGAGTAGTCCCACCGCGTATAATTTAGAGCCAGTCTGGCTCTGAGAGCTGCTGGTGCTGAGTATTGGCAGCCCCGAATGACGTCAGAACTCCTTAGGATGAGGCCCAAGCTAAAGAAATATTTTTATCCAAAGGCAATTTCATTTTACTGCTACTGACCTCAGCTAGTAACACAACTGATACGGACACTATCTAGTGAGCTCTCTCCACCCAGCTTCCCTGTTAGACTCAGGGACCTCTTTATCCCTGGGAGAAACAGTCTTCTCTGATGATGCAGCTTGCAAGCCCGCTGCATCAGGCTGGAAGAGAGTCTGGTTGTGCTTTGGGGTGGAAAAAGGAGAGGGAGAATAGACCCTGCCTGGCCAGCTTCTTCCTTTACTATTATTCTTTTTGATTTGTGCTGCTGTAGCAGTGAGGAGACTCCCATCACAGGCTAGAACCTGGTTGTGCTAGGTACCCCACAGACACAGAATTCAAAGGTGGATCCCACCTCAAAAAGCTCACCATCTAAACAAGTTCTTCTTGCAGTGGAATTCCACTCCAGGGTACCACCCTTCTTCACAAACTGAGGCCCCCTTCGTGGCTACTTACCTAGCTTATCCTGAAGCCATTCCTATACTGACGTTGTTGTTAGATGCTATTTTGGGCATGGGGTGCACTGGCAAGCCAGGGGGTTAGAGGGAGAAGCTAGCACTAGGATTGACAACCCAAGAGTAGCAGTCCCTCTGTCTCGTGAGGTGCCAAGCCATGCCATTGTGTGTACACACACACACACACACACACACACACACAAAAACCTCAGTTTAATGTGAAAGAAGCACACCTAATCCACAAAATGGAAAGCATAATTATCAAATTAATATCTGGAATTTCACACAGCAAACAATGTCTATGAAATCCCCTCATATTTCCCAGAGTGTGCCTAGAATCATTTCTTTCTTTTTTTCCCCACCCCGTCTCCATCTTTGTTCAGTGGTTTTTCTGCTGTTGCGTGTTCAATAATCCTTCTCCACTTGGATGTCAAACATTCAATAACTGTCTGCCTTCCTCCGCCTCCTCTTCCCTACATTCCCTGCAATGCATCTCCTCTGATTAGCAGAGATTTCATTTCACAAACATCTCGGCTTCTCTGACCAAGCCTGTGTGTGTGTTTATGGAATATTTACAAATATTATTTCCCTCCTGCCCATACGCTACATAGCAACGCCTACCAGACCTCTGGATTAACATCAGTACCACTTGGTAATTCAATTTCAGGGGCCTGCTGTTTTGAATCCAGTTCAAGACATCAAGAGAGCTGCTCAATTGAATATGGGCCCTGCATTCAGCACTATTCCATATATAATCTGCGCTGAACTTATTTTCACTTGCTCTCTCCACTCGAACGTTCCCAATGACAAACAACACTTAAAATGTTCCCTGACAACATGCAGCGGAGGTGTTGTTTGCTTGGTTCCCTTTTTAAAGGTTTGCCACAGGCTCTGTCCAAGTCAGAATTGCTCGCTGCCTGCAGCAGCCCGCAGGCTCTGCCTATGCAATGCAATGCTCTCCCTTGGGGAAGATGCTTTTCCAGTGTCAATGTCCCCACTCACCGGATTGTTGTACATCTGAACGATGAGCTGTTTTACTCCATGCAGTGTGGGATGAGCCCAGGGAGACGGATCCACCCAGTGCCGGTTTAAATCAAACCCCATCAAGGAGCACCTGTACAAACACACAAAACAGCCATCAGTATGGTCTTCAACTTATACCCATGTCAGACAGAACTAGGTGGAAGTCCTGCTGGTTGGTGCACAGCTTCTCACAAAAAACAGGGCAAGTTCTCTCCAGAGCAGTAGGAGAGATCAGGCAGTGACCTGTCATGACCTGGTTGGCAGGATTTCTGTAGCAGCACCTTTGGTGACTCACATTTAAGCTTCTGACCCCTCATATCATTGTTCCCTCAACCTCCCTTTCAGCCAGCCTTGTCCTTTTCCACTTCACCTCCCCAATGTGACCACGTTTCAGCACCAACAATGACAGTCCATTCGCCCACCTAGCCCATGACTGTCTTCCCACGTTCTTCCAAGTACCAGCTATGTCTGTAAGGTTGCGCCTAAGCTGACCCACTATGCTCCTAGCCCATCCTCAGTGAAGCTGTGGCTCAGGAAATTCCTTAAGCACATGGAAGTCAAAGGCCATTAAGAGGGTGCTTGAGTGTTTCATGGAATCAGGATGGACGAAAAGAAAGCCCAATCCTATTTACTTTATCATGCCATTAACTAGCCCTTACTGAGCAGATCAACCATGTACTCTTATTAATGTGAGATCATATATGCTACATCTGACTCCTCTTCTTTCCCTGCTGACGCGTATTCCTCTTGGTACTTCGTGGTCTAATTTCGAGTCTGATACTGTCCCCCTTACTCAGGTTGAGTTATATCTTCCTCTCAAAAAGTCCCTCTAAAGTCATCCAGACTACTGGCAGAGTGAGGTACTTCTGAACACAAGGAAGGGACGCAGAATGAGCCCCACAGGTTGTAAACTCTTCAGGGCAAGGATCACATCTGCTGTCCACTTTAGGTGTCATCTACCCCACTTTTGGGCATCAAGTGCAACAAACAATTGTCCCCTTGGCAGAGCAAGATCTGACCAGTGGATATGGTTCAGCAATGCAGGAATCACATTGATTCTCAACAGAAACAACAACAGACAACCCCAGGCAAAGATACAATTTTTCCTATATATAAAACTAAACAATACAATCAAACTTGCTACTAAGCCTTAAAGCTTCTTGAGACGTAAAGAGCTTTCGTTGATCCCCAAGCTATTGTGTGAAGGCCTGTTCTATCTTAATATTTTAAATACACCTATGCAAACAATAGAGATTTGCTCTAGTAATGTCGTTTAACAAAAATCTAAAGAATCTAGGAGTTAGGACTTTACATGTAATAGGCAAAAATGAAAGGACAATACCCAACATCCTAAATGCTGAGCCAAAGCACAGGCTTGGATAGAAACACAAAATGCAAAACTTAGAAGAGTAAAATGTGAAACTACAAAATTAAACTCAACACTGGAACTGGTCAGAAATCTTCCAACAGAACAGAGTTCTGCAAGAATGTATCGATTCTGTCAAAAAATTTGACAGACCCGGCAAGCAGCCAATCAATTGGCAGGTGGGGTCTCCTGGCTCCAGCTTCCCACCTCTCAGGCACCCCATCAGGGCAGGGTTTGTGAGAAGGCAGCAGAATGATTGCCCCCAGGTGGTCACCTGGGAAGTCAGGAGCAGGGCCGGCTCCAGGGTTTCTGCCATCCCAAGCAGGGGGGGAAAAAAAAAAGCCGATCGGCGGCTCTTTGGTGGCAACTCAATTGCGTCGCTCCATTCTTTTGTGGAAGTTTGGCGGTGGGTCCTTCGCTCCCTCTCTTCCTCTTCGGCGGCAGTTCAAAGAGGAAGAGAGGGACTGAGGGACACGCCACCGAAGACCCGGACGGGCTGCTCCAATAGCGGACGGAGTGCCACCCCTTTGTATTGGCCGCCCCAAGCACCTGCTTCCTTAGCTGGTGCCCGGAGCCGGCCCTGGTCAGGAGGCCAGTTCCCCTGGTTACTCAGGAAGTCAGGTAGCTGGTTCCCTGCCTGGCCAGTTCCCCAGGTTGCCCACCTAAAGGTCAGGTGGATGGCTGGGCTACCTGACCATTTTGTCACCTTGGCAGCTGGGGAGCTCGGCAGCCCGCTCTTCTGCAAAACAAAACAGATTTGTTTCATTTCACGAGGAACGAAAAAAAGAGAGAAAAATCTTTGATTTTTTTGCAGAACAGAAAACCCCATTCCTGCTCAGCTCCTCTCACAATGCCTGCTTCTGACCTCACTGGCACTGGCATAAATCAGGAGTATCGCCACGGAAAAGTAAATGGTGTAGAACTGGTAAGAGCTCAGAATCACGCTCACCGCCTTTTCGTTTTGCAAACTCAGAAACCTTCATGCTCACAATGAATTTTCTTGCTGTTTGGCAAACCACGCTAGGACACAGCATGCGGACTCCACAGGACGTCTTTTGTAGGAGCTCAGTGCCAGAAATCGCATCGCCTGCATGACTAGACCAGCTCATTTACATTTAAACATATTTTAAAGTAGTAACATCACAGAAAGCAAACAAATTTTGATTCCACCCTGTTCGTTTTCCCGTGGTCATCTGATCAGGCTATAGAGCACAAAAAAACCCAAACAACTAAGTGCAAACGGGAATTGCAAATTGATGTTTGCTCCGTATTTGTTAGTTACATAACTCATCCAACCAGGGAACAGAAACAATTATGCATAATTTCTGTAACTAACCAACACAAGGCAAATTTCCTATGAATCATTCTTTATGATGAATTTCAGGATCTATATTATGCAACAAATAAATGTGAGAATTTTGCACCAACATTTCAGAAACAAAAACTAGAAGCAAATGTTGACAAGTTATTCAGTTGGGATGATCCTTCTAGCATTACTTTATATGATCCCAGACTAATTTCCAAATATAATTTAGTCAGTCTATGATATCGCTGTATCTCACCTCTATTGAAGCAACAATTAATTTACTCTTTGATATGGGCATTAGTATGTCTTTCCAGTTTTGGAGCAGTGTTCAGTTTTCTTTTTATCTTTTTTTAAATCTTTTTTTCTTATTTTCCTACAGACTAATTTGCATTCATAGTGTTTTCTTTATTCATCTCTTGCACACTTGTGCCATCTCCACGGAAACAAAGTTGTTTTCCTTAGCACATCAGATTTGATTATTGATATTGTTTCAGGTAAAACAGTCTCCCAAAACTCATGCATAACCGGACATGGCCAAAGCATATGGTGAGAGGATCCTGCATGACTTTTATAGATCCATACTCAATGGGGACCACGTGCTGAAAGAAATCTTTCCTGAACCCTTCTTTTAGCCTTCAAAAACCTTCCCAAACTCACCAAGCTCAACATCGAAGCAAGCTCCCCACAGACCCGGACACACCAACTTAACTGATCCAGACCCTGCCAGAACAACAGATGTAAAACCTGTAGACATATTTCCACTGCTACGATGATCAACACCCCACCCCACCCCACCAATAAACCTTTCAAGATCCATGGGTCCGCCGCATGCTTATCACACAATGGGGTGTACCTCATCCAGTGCACTAAATACCCCAATAACAAATATGTGGGTGAAACTAATCACTACACTATCAAAGGAACTCACACTGAAAAATGATGAGACACAAATACACCATCATCATCTGCTGGTGAACACTTCACAAAAAGTGATCACTCTGGTTTGAACAGGGGGTTGTACTAGATGACCTCCTGAGGTCTCTTCCAACCCTAATCTTCTGTGATTCTATATCTGACCTATTAGTCTTCATCTTCAAAGGAAACCTGCACAGTATCATCAAAAAGGTGAACGGGGAGTTTAAATTCATAACTTTGCTAGACACTGAAAATCATCGACTGAACAGAGACACTGGAATTATGGTTTATTTCAACAATCTATAAATCCATTAATTTCTCTCCTCTGCCCCAGGTTCCCTCCCACTCCCCGAATGATCAGAGAGATGTTAACAGGTCACTTCACCTTGAATGGTCCCTTGAAATATGTGTTAACTCCTTATGCTAAACAATCTGTTCTACCTTGTATTTAGCTGTAACACTCTGAGTGTGTTTCCCACACCTGAAGAGGAGCTCTGTGTAAACTCAAAAGCTTGTCTCTCTCACCAACAGAAGTTGGTCCAATAAAAGATATTACCTCACCCGCCTTGTCTCTCTTTTACAGATCCTGCACTCATGATACTCTTTTACTCCCAGGTAACGCAGTCTCTCTTGTGTCCAATATATCCTCTGCAACAGTTTCAACTGGGTAGTTTCCCATTTGCATCTTGCAGTCCTTTGTAAATTTCCTCTCCACAGCCTAGACCAATTTGTTTCCAAGTGCTTGGTGCTTCCATTCATTAACTGGTTGACTGATGTCTCAGGTACCCCGTGCATAACTGAGAAATAATAATAATACCACCACCTACCTCTTATACAGTGCTTTTATCAGCACATCTCAAAGCACTTTACAAAGGAGGTTAGTATCATTATCCCCTTTGTACAGGTAGGGAAAGTGAGGCAGAGGAGGTTGAGTGACTTGCTGAAGGTCACCCAGGGAATAGAACTGAGGTCTCCCAAGTTCTAGACCATTGTTCTATCCACTAGCCCACACTGCTTCAAAACACCAACCCTGCAATGGGAAAAGAACTACACCATACCACACTTTGAAGATTTGGGGCCAGATATTTCATTCTTTAGTCCCACTGGTGAGTACTATGACGAGTGCCATTGGTTTCAGTGCCAACTACTCATGTGAGTACTCACCAGTGTCACACAGAGCTCCACCATCTGGCCCATAAAGATTGCAAGATGGTGGGTGGTATATATTATACAGCAGTGGTGTGTTTATATTGTACAGGAAATAAACTAAACATTCAGTACAAAACCAACCCTAAAGAGAGAGGGAAACTGAGAAAAGTGGAGGGAGAAAAGTTACATTTGAAGATGAGCTTTGAAATGAGACCGGGGGCTGAGCAATACAGAAGGATGTACCGGATTGAGAGAGCTGCCTTGCATTCAAAAAACAGTGAGGCTGCAGGAAGGATGGAAAATTCAGATAAGTGAAGGGAGAAGTGAAGGAAGTAGAGAGAAACAAGCTCCGTGAGGGTGGTTGGAGCAAACCGATGAAAGGTTTTAAAACCTAAGTGGGTAATTTTGAACTAGAGACTGAAATGGATTGGGATGTTGGTGCAAGTGATTCCAAATTAAGGTGGAGGCGGTTGCATGTTTTGGTGTGTATAAAGGAGGAAAGCAGCATTCTGTCTTGGCCACCGGATTCTGCTGATCATTCACAATGGGAAATCCCAACCTCCTTTTATGACACCACTTTCACCTCCATGGAAACCAACCGTTATGTCTTTATGAACTTTCTGAGCAATCAGCAATTGCGGTTGATCATCCATATTAACATAATTTAAAAACACTCAAATGTCGGACACTTGCAAATTCAAACTGTGTTGGTTTAGGCTACACTGGACATGGTATGTTTCTGTTCCATGACTGGATGAGCACAACTCTCAGAATCAGGGTTCTGCTGCAGATACTTGGGCTTATGAATTAGAAATTGAGTTCCATTAAGATTCTCCAATATTCGCCTGAAATTCGCTATTTTGGCAAACATTTCTGCTACTAAACCACCATAAAGAGGTGCAAATCCAATCAAAGCAAATTAGTTCCAATACTGAAATGGAAACTAACTGAAAATGTTTGCAGTCCCCATCTCTCTCGACTTCAAGAGGTTACCAGCCCACCTCGACAAAAGCAAAGAAGCTCAAACTAGCATCTAAACTGCTAGGAGGTTTCTGTTCAGATCATTGCCTAACATTTTGCGATTCACCCAAAACTGGTTTGAAATATCCCTTGCCTACATGCTTTAGCAAACTGCTTCTAGTTTCTTGCTAGAATTGAGAAGGGTTTAGTGACGTGGCCAATGCTGGGCCATAAAAACGTTAAGGCTGCTTATGTTCCTTTCAGATTGTGCCTTTCCTTTCAAGAACCTCCAAGTTACCGAAATCTCCAGGACCTCCGACTTTCCCTTTGCTTTGATTCTTCCTTTCCTCACACTACATTTTCCTTCCCTGCACCTACTATGCTCCGGAGTCTCTCGCTAACAGACCTTTTCCCACAAGGTGAGATATGGCGAATAATGGAGTAAAGGAGTTAAAGAAATCCTTTTTCATGGCATATGATTTATTACAAAGAGAACCGTACACACTTCCCTTCGGCTTTGTTGGTTCATTGGATCAGTACCGGGTGAATCTGCAGATAATACCGCACACAAAGCCTGTAAGTTCAAATCCGCAAATGGCACTACGGGTCAGGGTTAGGATCTGAAATTGAAAACGGGTAGGAGGCAGGGGAGGAGATGCAGCATGCTTTTTTCCCAGGCATATGCAATAAAAAGAGTTGAGACCGAGGGTAATTGGTCTCTA
The DNA here is from genome assembly GCF_013100865.1 of Trachemys scripta elegans. Taxonomy (NCBI): domain Eukaryota; kingdom Metazoa; phylum Chordata; order Testudines; family Emydidae; genus Trachemys; species Trachemys scripta. The sequence continues at coordinate 101,238,326 of NC_048305.1, read as the reverse complement.
TTGTTGCTCGTCTTCGAGGCAAGAGTCGTAGGAACTGCTGGGAGACTGCAGTCTGCAATAGTCACTGTGCACTACAAGAGAGTGAATTCAAGGAAAATAAATTGAATACTTGCTTCTTATAATGAAAATATCATTTTAAACCTGTTAGACTCGTGACATTTTACAAATCAAATTTTCACCTGCCATCACTGGAGAAGCTGGGGTCTTCATTAGTGTGCATTTCACCATTTGGGTCCTTGGGGGGGTTGTGATTTATGCATTTGCCTATTATTCAGAAAAGGAGATTCATTCAGGCCGACATGTTTTAAGGCAATTAGGTAGCGAGATAGCTATGGTTTCAGCTACAGCCATAGAAGGGTGAGTTTTGGTTTTGGTTTTTTGGCAACATTTTGCATGTGTACTTTACAATCCTGGAAACCCTCACAAAAGGCTATTTAATATCACCACTGCAGTGTATAATCCTGCCAGAACACAAGTGGACACACAGAACAGCATTAACTCCCAAAGGCCACATGGTGGAGTAGATGTTTGCAGAATGAGCTTTGCACTGTGTAGAGACATAGTTTTAAATAGTACATGATGGTTAGAGATCTGTTTCGCTATTTTCTATGTAAACAGTGTTAAATAAGAATAAACACAAAGGGATATTTTCTTCTTCTGACAAACACATGCATTTCCCATAGCTGGTAACAGGCATCACAGACACGTGCACCCAGGAGAAAACGGGTAGAATTCCCCTCTCCGATCTGCAAAGCACATCTCCGTTCAAAGATTCTACTCTCCCTACAGACACTGAGTTCTCAGTGATGTCAATAGGATTTCTGTGCATGTAGCAAAAGCAGAATATTGGCGGCAAGGTCCATTACAGGAAAATCTTGACCCGTGATTTCATAAAAAATCTGAGAAGTAAGATGCAAAAGATGCTAGTCCCCAGGGACAAGTGCAGGAATGCTCCTTACAGTTTATTCTCCAGTGCTTTGTTCAGTTTGATTTTCAATTTTTCAAGTGATGGGACTTCCTTTGGGAGACTATTGCACAATCCAACAGAACTCACTGCTAGGACGCTTATATCCATGGTTACAGGGCTAGCTGACCTCTATCCCCCTACCATTCTCTCTGAGGGATTGTCTAAATGAACCATTAGTCTGTGACAAGCTGTGGTGTGAATTTCCCCCATGATAGCCCGCCATGGTTCCTGTGCACCCTGCTGATGCGCAAGAACAGTTCATTAGGATGCTTTGATCTAGCCCTCTTTGAAACTGGACTAGCTCAAAGCATGTCGATGACCAGTTAATGCACGTCAGTAGAGTGCATAGGAATAGTTGGATCATAGCAGGCTAGTGTGGAGTAGAGTCACAGTTCTAATTGTTCATGTAGAGAAGCCCTGAGTGCACTTCCTCAGGGATCTGGCCTCATACCTTTACCTTTCCTGGGGTGGCAATCTACAATTCTCCCACTCTTAGACCCTGTCCTGGGCTGCAGTTACAGCTACAGCTACAAATTAAAAAAAAAAAAAAAAAAAACACATAGTAAGAAAGCCAAAAAAGTGCGACTGTGGCTAAACAACAAAGTAAAAGAAGCAGTGAGAGGCAAAAAGGCATCCTTTAAAAGGTGGAAGTTAAATCTTAATGAAGAAAATAGAAAGGAGCATAAACTCTGGCAAATGAAGTGTAAAAAATATAATTAGGAAGGCCAAAACAGAATTTGAAGAACAGCTAGCCAAAGACTCCAAAAGCAATAGCAATTTTTTTTTTAAAGTACAACAGAAGTAGAAAGCCTGCTAAACAACCAGTGGGGCCACTGGACAATCGAGAGGCTAAAGGAGCAGTCAAGGATGAAAAGGCCATTGCGGAGAAACTAAATGAATTCTTTTCATCAGTCTTCACAGTTGAGGATGTGAGGGAGATTCCTAAACCTGAGCCATTCTTTTTAGGTGACAAATCTGAGGAACTGTCCCAGACTGAGGTGTCATTAAAGGAGGCTTTGAAACAAATTGATAAACAAAACAGTAATAAGTCACCAGGACGAGATGGTATTCACTGAAGAGTTCTGAAGGAACTCAAATGTGAAATGGCAGGACTAATAACTGTCATCTGTAACCTATCATTTCAATCAGCTTCTGTACCAAATGACTGGAGGATAGCTAATGTGACGCCAATTTTTAAAAAGTGATCCAGAGGTGACCCCGGCAGTTACAGGCCTGTAAGCCTGACCTCAGTACTGGGCAAACTGGTTGAAACTATAGTAAAGAACAAAATTGTCAGACACATAGATGAACATAATTTGCTGGGGAATAGTCAACATGGTTTTTGTAAAGGGAAATCATGCCCCACCAATCTACTAGAATTCTTTGAGGGGGTCAACAAGCATGTGAACAAGGGGGATTCAGTGGCTATAGTGTATTTATATTTTCAGAAAGCCTTTGATGAGGTCCCTCACCAAAGCCTCTTAAGTAAAGTAAGCAGTCATGGGATAAGAGGGAAGGTTCTCTCTTGGATTGGTAACTGGTTAAAAGATAGGAAACAAAGGGTAGGAATAAATGGTCAGTTTTCAGAATGGAGAGAGGTAAATAATGGTTTCCCCCAGGGGTCTGTTCTGGGCCCAATCCTATTTAACATATTCATAAATGATCTGGAAAAAGGGGTAAACAGTGAGGTGGCAAAATTTGCAGATGATACAAAACAACTCAAGATAGTTAAGTCCTAGGCAGACTGCGAAGAGCTACCAAAGGATCTCTCAAAACTGGATGACTGGGCAAGAAAATGGCAGATGAAATTCAATGTTGATAAATGCAAAGTAATGCACATCGGAAAACATAATCCCAACTATACATATAAAATGATGGGGTTTAAATTAGCTGTTACCACTCAAGAAAGAGATCTTGGAGTCATTGTGGATAGTTCTCTGAAAACATCCACTCAATGTGCAGTGGCAGTCAAAAAAAGCTAACAGAATGCTGGGAAACATTAAGAAAGAGATATATAATAAGACAGAAAATATCATATTGCCTCTATATAAATCCATGGTACGCCCACAACTTGAATACTGCATGCAGATGTGGTCACCCCATCTCAAAAATGATATATTGGACTTGGAAAAGGTTCAGAAATGGGCAACAAAAATGATTAGGGGTATGGAATGGCTGTCGTATGAGGAGAGATTAATAAGACTGGGATTTCTCAGCTTGGATAAGAGACTAATAAGGAGGGATATGATATAGGTCTATAAAATCATGACTGGTGTAGAGAAAGTAAATAAGGAAGCATTATTTACGCCTTCACATAATACAAGAACTAGGGGTCACCAAATGCAATTAATAGGCAGCAGGTTTAAAGCAAACAAAAGGAAGTATGTTTTCACACAATGCACAGTCAATCTATGGAACTCTTTGCCAAACGATGTTGTTGTGACATTGCAGTCTATATGGTTTTATAAAAATATGCTAATGAGTGAATATAATGTAACTAGAATATGCTTCATGCAAAAGGTCTCTTGTAAGGTATCATTACAAATCTTATAATCTACTGAGTATGATCATCCTATTTGTATAAATGTACCACTCTTGTATCTGAAACTAGAAATATGAAATATAACTTTGAGGGCCTATTGTAATTATGCAAAGTGTGGACCATTAATGGTGGTTTGAAATCTTGATGACTCCCATTAACCAGGACAATTTTCTGCAGATGGCTGTGTTTACCTGTAAGTCTTCCTGTATATGTGTGCTGGCAAGTGGGCAATGATGTCTTGCAGTGACATGTGATCATGTCACCTGAACTGGAATCCATCTTTAACCTGGTGTCTTTCCATTGAGAAGGAGGGGGTGGTAACCCAGAGGGACAAAGGGTTCCCGCCTTATGCAAAACATATATAAAGCGGTGGAACAGAACAAAGGGAGGAGAGGAGCCAACATGAAGAATCCCCTAGCTACCACCTGAGCTGCAACAAGAGCTGTACCGGGGGAAAGAATTGTGCCCAGGCCTGGAAGGTGTCCAGTTTGAGGAAAAAACTTACTAAAGCATCTCTGAGGGTGAGATTGTCTGTATTCAGTTTGATTAGACATAGATTTGCGCATTTTATTTTATTTTGCTTGGTGACTTACTTTGTTCTGTATGTTACTACTTGGAACCACTTAAATCCTACTTTCTGCATTTAATAAAATCACTGTTTCCTTATTAATTAACTCAAAGTATGTATTAATACCTGGGGGAGCAAACAACTGTGCATCTCTCTCTATTAGTGTTATAGAGGGCAAACAATTCATGAGTTTACCTTGTATAAAGCTTATGCAGGGTAAAACGGATTTATTTGGGTTTAGACCCCATTGTGAGTTGGGCATCTGAGGGTATGTCTATACTTACCTCCGGGTTCGGCGGTAAGCAATCGATCTTCTGGGATCGATTTATCGCGTCTTGTCTACATGCAATAAATTGATCCTGGATCGATCCCAGAAGTGCTCGCCGTCGACGCCGGTACTCCTGTTCTGCGAGAGGAGTAGGCGGAGTCGACGGGGGAGCCTGCCTGCTGCGTGTGGACCTTTGGTAAGTACCTTTAAGTTCGAACTAAGGTACTTCGACTTCAGCTACATTATTCGCATAGCTGAAGTTGTGTATCTTAGTTCGAAATGGGGGGTTAGTGTGCACCAGCCCTTAGTGTTAAAGATAGGAACACTTCTGTTAGCTGCTTTCAGGTAAACCTGCAACTTTGGGGCAAGTAATTCAGACCCTGGGTCTTTGCTGGAGCAGAAAGGATTGTCTGGCTCAGAAAGACAGGCTGCTGGGGCCCCGAGCTGGTAGGGAAGGCAGGGGTAGAAGTAGTCTTGGCACATCAGGTGGCAGCTCCCAGGGGGTTTCTGTGATCCAACCCGTCACAGTTGTGAAGGCCAAGACTATAACAGGGTTCAAAAAAGAACTATACAAATTCATGGAGGATAGGTCCATCAATGACTATTAGCCAGGATGTGCAGGGATGGTGTCCCTAGCCTCTGTTTGCCAGAGGCTGGGGCACCTGGCATTGGCCACGGTCGGAAGACAGGATACTGGGCTGGATGGACCTATGGTCTGACCCAGTTTGGCCGTTCTTATGTACGGTACTCTATGTATCTGCTACGCTTACCCAGCAGGTCCAACTGAGTTCAAACACTTGCAGTTCTTCCCTTTGGGAGTATGTGACCAGTGGTGAATAGAATCACCAGACAGCATTCTTAAAGCAAAAGTATGTTTCTTTAACAGGACAAATCATTTAGAGAAAAGGGATTTTAAAACAATAAAACAGTCTCCATGCATGTCTGCCTTACCATCTCCTGATGATAACCCTTGTAGAGCAATATTCTTCAGACACCCCAGTGGGTCCTGGGTGTCAGTCTGGCTCTCCCAAACAACTACATCTTTCTCAAGAGAGAGATCCTTTTGAAACTGCCAGAGTTCCTTTGTTCTTCTGCTTTCCTGGGCTTTGGACCTTCTGGACACAACTAGATTTGCAGGTTGGCTGGGAAGAAGGTAACATCTTCACAACCAACAGTTTGGGTATTGTCCCATAATACCACTCAAGTGTTTTCTGAGTGTGGCTTACCTTGAACCTCTCTTTAGCTTCCTGCTTGTTTTTCTTATAAAGCTCTAGTCAACTAACCCAACATATGCTTATAGTAAACACCCCAATAACCAGATCAACATAGAGCGTTCATAAATTATTACAGAGCAGCTCAAAATGTGTCACACTGATATTCACCTAACATTTCCCTTTTAATATTTCACCCAATTACTATTAGTGAGATCAACTTGTATACCTATACCTACTTGGTATTTATATCCTCCAAGCCTATGGACAGGGTAACCATGTCAGCAGTAGATGACTAGGTGAGGCACTATACAAAACTCGAAGAAAGAGTACTTGGATCTTGCTGTAACATTTATTACACACAAACATTAAAAACATTATTAAGGTTCACAGTCAAGCGCTCAGAAGTTAGGAAATACACAATTAAGCTTGTCTGGGCAACCTTAATTCGGCCCCCTGGTGCCTATGCAGTTTTTAAGTAAAGGAGCACATATCATTGTTTCCATAGGATGCCTGACTCATTCAATACACAGAATGGACAGATCTCATGTAATGATCAGCTCGTCGATAATTTGTGTTCTCCTCACTCAGTGTGAATCCGCTGGCTTTATTTATGACACACCATTTAAACCCTCCTCTGAAGAGAGGATGATTAATTTCCTTAGTTTCACAACACCCCTGAGAGGTGAGGGGATGGCATTCTCCCCATTTGATAGGTTGGGAGCTGAGTCAGAGAGACATTAGGGACAAAAGTATCCACCAATTCAGGTGCCCACTTAGAGATGCTTAATACCTGATTTTTCAGAGTACTTAGCATTCTTTATATAGCACTTGATATGTTCAAATCACAGCTCCCACTGATTTCATTTGCAGCTGGAAGCGCTCAACACTTCCTTGCTCCAAGGCATGGGGGCACTACAGCTTTTCAAAGAAAATATCATCCGACTTTTTAAAATATGGACAAAACAACATATTTTGCCCTAGCCTCCTGAAAATAGCCCAATCATTTAGGTTGAAATTTTCCACACAAAAAACCCTCAGCCTGCGGCAGACTCTCTGCATGGAAATGGCTAAAGTTTAACAAAGTTATAAGCAACTGAAAGCAGGGTTTTATAGAATAATAGAAATCTAGGGCTGGAAAGAACCTCAAGAAGTCATCTAGTCCAGCCCACCGTGCTGAGAGTGGGAAGTGTCGGACACCCTTACTAATAGACAATGCTATCAGCCATACTTATAATACATATTCAGTTCCTTTAAATCATTACTCATAGATCAATCCTTCCAATCCCCTTATCATTTTTGTTACTCTTCCTTCAATTTCCTCCTATTTCTTGAAATCAGTTTAAAAAAATTCTAGCAAGTACAAGAGGGATGTAAAGATATGTACATCCTGCTTTGCTCATGTTTTATTGGTGTAGATTGCACACTGAATGATAACGTGGGTATCTAAATATTTTAAAAGCTACGTTTGAAGAAAGAAATGTTATTAGGTGGCAAGGTTGTAACAATTTCATACAGAACTGGCAGACAGCAACAAATCAATAAATAAAAAGGTACCAACGGTTTCCAAATGGAATCTCTTCCTAGTAAGTGCCTTTAGAGGCTGTACTTTGTAGTAACAACTATGCAGGTACATGAGAGATAGCCATAAATATAACAAGAGATACGTTTCTAAGTACACCAGTCTAAACCCATCTCATTATAATAAAAATATAACTAATATGGCCTGGGGCAGGCCAAGTGGGTGCTTTTTAAGGCACGGGAAGTGGTGCTGGTGATTTGGAAATAAGCCTATACCCTAGAATTGTGTTAGATGTAAAAACCCTGATCCTGAACACTTGTTGCTATTAATTAAGGGTAAAAGCAATAAGCCTACAGTCTTGGCCAAAATAATTATTTTTTGACTACTAACCATTCGCCTGCTGGTTGACTTAGACACTAGACTGCTTTCTTGCCCTAAATGGTTGTGCAGCACTGCAATGTGCTGTTAAACAGCCTGCTAAACCTAGGGTTGTGAGTTCAATCCTTGAGTGGACCACTTAGGGATCTGGGGCAAAATCAGTACTTGGTCCTGCTAGTGAAGGCAGGGGGCTGGACTCAATGACCTTTCAGAGTCCCTTCCAGTTCTAGGAGATAGATGTATCTCCATTTTATTATAGCCAGTATTTCAGGGGTTGGTGAATCCTATCTCCCGTCCGGCTATCAATTTGTTGCAATTTAAGGTGATTTGGGATAACACGTGTTATAAAAATTTAAGGTACTATTATGCCAGACATGCAATGCCTTGGGTATCTTTCCATTCACTTTAATCCAGCCATCTCACCTTCCTTGGGACTCAGACACTGCAGCTGGCAATGGGCGCTGTACTTCTACACACTGTTTAAAGGTAGCTTCACATGTCATATTTTAGCTTCCCATCCTGGGCAGGGCTCAAAAGTCACCAGGGTACATTGGCTGACTATTTGTACCCAGAAGTGCTATTTTTCTAAATTGAAACAAACCAGTCGTACTCTGCATAGACATCTCACTTTGCCAGTGATAGAAGCACAGCTACCTCTGCAGCAAAATGTGGCAATTGTTTAACAGGGTAACACGTATTACAGCTCAAGAAAGAAAATCACACCAGACTAAGTCTGCAGGGTACTTCCTATGTGGGCAGAACGTAATTAACCAAGTGGGAATCTAGCTAGGAAGCTGGGTTAACATCCCTTCTATCATTGTATATGCGTTGGACTACAGTGTAGCAGAGAGAGTACCTAAACAGCAGTTGACTAGATATGGGTGACTGACACGTTATCTATGTATCCTGTGGTGATAGCGACTTTAACTCAACCTTCCATCTGGAATTATTTTTGTTTTCTTTTCTAATGCATATATGAAAGTCTCAGTTCCAGAAGTATAGCGTGTCATTGGCTTTGATATCAGACATCTCCTCTTATCCTTAGGTCCTTTACTTTCAAACTTGACTGTAGGTTACAAGGCATTTGGTAAAGATTTCCATCACTGCTCAGAAGACAGTGCATCCTTTTAACATAGCTGCAGCTCCCAGGCTTCCAGGTCCCTATTCTTTTTCTACTGTAGGCTGCTTCCTAGCAGTATTTCTTCATGAATATTAAGTCACCAGGATCTATGAGTACATTAAAGGCTTGCTAGGAAAATGAAACAAAAGAGCCTTGCTGTATGCTACCTTTCATAGGCTCATTGGCAATACTGCCCATGAGTGCTGCAAAAGCAAATGAACCGATAGCGAGTATCCACACGCGGCAAGTTTTAAGGGAAACTCGCATTCATTTTTCTCTTTGCTACACATCCATGTTCGATATCATCAACACCACACATGTAAGATGCAACCTGCATTACGTTCCGGGAGATAGATTCCCATTAAAGTATTTCATGCCAGCCTCCTGGAGCATAACGTAGGAGACAGGAAGGGTTGGAATGCCGACGGGGGAAAACACAACATAAGATCCTCTTGGTTAAAAAGCATGATTGCAGGGGGTGAGGTTTCAAACCAAATCCACATTCATGAACACCACAATGCCAGATCACAACTGCCCCTCAATGCATGCTGTTGCCATGGTTCCTCTCCCTCCCACCCTTCTTCTGGTCACCTCTACAATGGAGCAATAGCATATCTTTTTATTGCTGCCCTTGGCATTGCCCAGTAAGCTTTTGGGAGGGTGGGGGGTTGGGTCAGAGCCATACTTAGGTGGTAGTTCTTGGCTGCTGGTATTTGTGGAGGGGCAGTCTTAAAGAGGCAGACCCAGCAATGCTTGTTTTGGCTGGGTAGTCAGGCTGCAGCTGTACCAGTCCATCAACTCCCTGCCACTGCTTCTGTTGCAAACCCTTAAAGCAACGGGACCTGAATCACACTGATGTGGCTCCCAAAAAGGTGCAAGAGTCTCTACAAAAATCAGCTGGCTGGGTCTAATGTCACTCCTGAGCAACAGAAGGTAGAAGTAGAAGTAGAACAGATTCCAATAGAAAGATCCTTGCACCAGACATGTACAAAAATCATTTCATCCGGTGCTGAAATGCAGCTAACTCCATGGAAGAGCACATCCGCTGTTTAACAGCCTACAGCAACATTACACAACTTTTTAGGATGGGAATGTAGAGGAAGGCAGAATGTAGTTACCCAAATTGGAATTTGATCAGGATACCAGGGCTCACTTGTAGGGTTGCCAACTTTCTAATCACACAAAACTGAACACCCCTGCCCTGCCCCTTCTCTGAGGCCCTGCCCCTGCTCGCTCCATCCCCCTTCCTCCATCAGTCACTCTTCCCTACCTTCACTCACTTTCACCCGGCAGGGACAGGGGGTTGGGGTGTGGGAAGGGGTATGGGGTGCGTGAGGGGCTCCGGACTGGATCAGGGGTTTGGGGTGCGGGGAGGTGAGGGTCCGGCTGGGGCTGGAGCCGGGACCAGGGATGAGGGATTTGGGGCACAGGAGGGGGCTCCGTGCTGGGGCAGGGGGTTGGAGTGCAGGGAGGGGTGCGGGGTCCCGACAACGCTTACCGCAGCTTCGAGGAAACATCTGCCAAGTCCCTGCAGCCTCTAGGCCACGGGCAGCCAGGGAGGCTCCGTGTGCTGCCTTCGCGCTGGCAGGCGCCGCCCCACACAGCTCTCATTGGTCTCGGATCCTGGCCAATGGGAGCTGCAGAACCGACCCTGAGGCAGGAGCAGCGCGCGGAGCCTCCCTGGCAGCCCCAACGCCTACAGGCCCCAGAGACCTGGCGGCCGCTTCCAGGAGCCACGCAGAGTGAGGGCAGGTAGGGATCCTGTCTTAGCCCCAGACCCCCACTGCACTGCTGACCGGCCTTTTAACGGCCCAGTCGGTGGTGCCAACCAGAGCCACCAGGGTCTCATTTTGATCAAGCATTCTGGTCAAAAACAGGACACCTGACAAGCCTACTCACTTGTAAAACGTGTGATATACATGGCTTCTTTAAGAGACACTGTCACTGAGAGGCCTAATTGGCCTGCCTCTTATTTTCTTGTATATCTGTTTGCAGAGTCTATCCACATTCCAGCATTCACGAGCTACAGCCCTTCAGCAAACCAGTGAGAGCATGATGAAGGAACACACATTTCTCAGGGATGGAGGAAGCAGATTTTCAATTTCAAGCTCCCAAGGGCTTAACACAAACATGAAACAAATTATTCCAGAAATATGGGGATGGGAGGTGAACATTGCTGTGTCCTTAAAAAAAAAAAAAGGGGGGGGGCAGGGATAGAGAGAGAGAGAGAGAGAGAGAGAGAATGAAAAACTAGAGAGCCTGACGCAAAGAGAACCTAACATTTCAGAAGAGTTTCAAGCCTTAGGCAAGTCAGAAATGGAGATGAAGCAGGTCTGAATCACTCATAGGGGCTGTAAAAAGGATTCTTTCCCACTCCCTATATTGTTAAAATAAGCCACCCCCCGTCAAATATAGGTTTCCCCTTGATAGCACACACAACATTTTAAAATCTGCCTATGTAGGTAAAAATTACAAATGGGAGAACTGGTTTGGAAAATGAAGAACAGCCTAATAATTTTCACTTATGTTGCACCAACCCATTTTTATGGCTCTGAAATGTCTGATTGCACTTTACATTTCCTCTCTCATTACTTTTCATGAGCAACTGCCCTTCCCATTTTCAGGCAGGAATGGAGCAGAGAGCTGAAATGCTAGGAGAAAAGCTGTTCAAAGCACTTGTCTGAAATGGTTTGCCCGTGTCAGTGGCTTGCCCGTGCCTGGCCATCTTTATTTGATAGATGACGCAAGGTCATGATGAGCTTGGACACACAAAGAGCCACCTGGTACAGAGAACGTATCTTAATTTCCCTAATGGGAAGAGCCTTTCCTTCAATTTCAGACACGTATGGGTACTTGTTCAAACTGTAGTTGGACAGTGTTAAGAAAGTCCATCTCCCGGGCTGACATCTGACGAGCTCTTTGTCCTGCATATTGCACCAAATGCAGGGATGCAGTGTGTAGGTTCTTGTATTGAGATTTGTTTTCAGTACTCCAGTTCCATAAAACAGTTGGAAGTTCACCCTCAGCAGCAACTGTACCTTCGTTGGGGCATTCTCATTGGAACTTCACAAACCAAACCAGAAAAAAAAAAAAATCAGAAGGCATCCTTAATTCCATTGCCCAAGAATACGCAGAAGCATCATGAAGCAGCAAAAGTTAACGTAGCTGCTCTCAGGACATCAGAAGTGGCAGTACCAGGACTATCAGTGGGGATTATGCCACTAAGGGATTCTTAGAAACCAAGAAGGTCCTCTATACAGGCATCACTGCTGTGTGCAAGACATGGAGATCAGAATCCCCACCTTTGAAATCCAAATTCAATCACGTAGGCCTGAGCCAATATCTACTGAAATCAAAGGAAAGACTCCCATTAACTTCAGTGGCCACTGGATCACACCCAGAATGTTTGTGTGTATGAAAGAGTTGGAGGGAAATGAAGCACAGAACTCATAGAATGCAGAGGTTCCTTCTGTTATGGAAACACTTGTAAAGAGGAATGCTTCAAAGCCAGACTGGACAAATAGAGACAGAAAGCACCTCTCCAGTTTGAGAGAAAACTCTAACCAAAATCCAGAAGACTAGACAATAGCCGTCCTCCCCCCGCCCCTTACAAAAAACAACCAACCAACCAAGAACTGTGAAAATCCAATCTCCTTTCAGACTGGAAGCCAGTGGAAAATGGATGTATATGGTATGATTGAATTTCTCTGACTGTTTCATCACTCTAGCGGTAGCATCATGTATGAAACTGAAATTTATTAATTGAGTTTTGAGGAGGACCTAAGGGAGCAGAAGTTATACCAATCTAATCAGGATGTGACAAACACATGCATCAAAATGTTGCATTGTCAAAATCCTGAAGCCACTTAATTCCAGCAAGATTTCAAAACTGGGAAAAAAGAGTTTGGCAACAGGGTTAGTAATGATGAGAAAGGAGATGAACGTTCAGGCGGAGGGAGATAACCGAATTTTTTCCAGTTGCTCGTGAAAGTAGGCCAACTTTCTACATACTTTCTGAGTTATCTGCTACACAAACCTACATTTGGTTTTAACGTAGGACTCAGCTGTCTTCTGCCATTTACTCCATCTGTTTTCAGTGAGCATCTGAACATACCATAGACTTCAACGGTAACAGAATGACAGATATATGAAACAAGCAATTTTACCCCAAGGTAAAATGTATAAAGCAATAAGGGAGAACACCACATGAGCTCTTGAGCTATACCTGACAAAGGAGGTAGAAAAATAGAGTGTGTAACACTACAATGTCATTGTTGCATAGGAATGAAATAAGAGTGAGTTTTATCATTCCTGACTACTGGGTCTGTAACAGAAGCCGGGTACTGCAAGCATCTATATTGACAATATTATAAGAACAGATCAGAAAGCAAGAGAGAGAGAGAGAGAGTGTGAGTGAGTGAGTGTGTGTGTGAGTGAGAGAGAGAGAACATGAGTGCACTTCAAATGTTCCTCTCCACACACAAAAATGCTCCACAATTTTAATTAGAGAATACTTTGCATTTCCCAGTCCCATTTCTTATCAACGCACCAAAGACCGTTTCTGAGGGGAATTGCAGATGAGCAAAATATTCCAGGTGAATGTATGGTGTAATACTATTTAACACAATGCAAGGTGACGAAAAAAAAATGTATGAAGATAAGCTACCTGGACAGACACTTGAAATCCTTCATGAGTAATCAGAGTTTGCCACGGGTGAACATTTTTGAACAGTGTCATTAAATCTCCAAGGAGATGGCTGAAAATAGCGCCAGTTTAGGAGCAGGATTTAAAGTTTTGGTTTTTGAACAACAGGTGCAACAGAAATTTCAAAGTTAAATGATCTTTTGTTTGTTTGTTCCACAAATAGAAAATCCATATGGCTCTGGCTGAGCCAAAAATAACTTGTTCTAACAAATTACACACAAAAAATAAATCCAAAGAAACACTTTGTGTGTGTGTGTGTGTGTGTGTGTGTGTGTTTGGGGGAGGGGACAGGTATTTGAATGAGTCATGAAAGGCCTGATTTATCCCAACAGGAAATCGGATTGGACCAAATTCTGAGATGGTGGGGCAACCTGGCACTCCCCACCACTGCTCTCACCACCCTGGACTTCTTGATCACTCCACCATCATCCCCAAATGTTTCTTCTTTATATCTTCTCACTCACAGAGAGATCCATGTTTTTATCATGGAGTCACTTGCTGCATTTCGTCTCCTCAGATCATACACTTAGATCCTCCAGGATCAATTAATCTTCCCTAATCAACCACTGGGTGACGCAGCCATTTAGGTAATTTCCAGGCATCTAACATGCAGTAAAAGCGGCCAATCAGATGTCAAGGTTATTTTATCAACATTTCACATAATTTATAATTGGGGGTGGACGCATTGGTTCCAGAAGCTAAAGTCCTACCAAGATTTTGCCATTTTCTAGAACCAAACTCTTTTGCAAGGTTAAAAGTAATACTTTGTACTTCTAGGGCCTGATCCAAAACCCCATGAAGCCAATGGGAGTTATAATAATAATATATGGAGATATACCTATCTCATAGCACTGGAAGGGACCCTGAAGGGTCATCAAGTCCAACCCCCTGCCTTCACTAGCAGGACCAAGTATTGATTTTGCCCCAGATCCCTAAGTGGCCCCCTCAAGAATTGAACTCACAATCCTGGGTTTAGCAGGCCAATGCTCAAACCACTGACTATCCCTCCTCCCCCAGTGGGGGTTGGATTAGGCACCTATGATGTTTTTCATCAAAGGACAAAACATTAAATGAAATATGCCTTACAATACTGCAGTGAGGTAGGTAAGTAGCAATAGCCGCACTTTACAGTTGAAAAATGTGAGATGCACCGAGAGGTTGAATGAATTGCCCAAGGTCACATTGGAAGCCTTTGGTAGAGCCCAAAATAAAATCCATGACTGCTGACTCCTAGTCCTGTGCCTCTCTGCAAAAAGCCATCTCCATCCCCAGGAGAGGTAGCAAAATATTTGGTTACTTTTCATTGTGTGAATCCCTCTATACTTCTGGGTTATGCCCAGGTAAGGCAGCAAAAATACCAACATAACCTGAGCAAGGCCATGGGCATGAGGTTTCTAGCCAGATCTGGAATTAACAAATCTGACCAGATAGTATGTCCTCATGAGATTCCCATTTGACTTTTGCAGATCCATGATATTTGTACAGACTTTGTGATATATGAAGAAACTTTGTTTATCTGAACTGCATTCCACCTCCAAACTTACTGAGGTTTGCCCATGGCTCATTATAAAGGCAGAAAAACCAGCAAAGAATATTCACTAAATGGACATAAGATATCTAAATGTGCCTGGCTAGTAAAGTTACCCCAGATACATATCACAGACTGGCCCCAGACTAGGTCAGAGAATTCTAGCCAAGCTAGAAAAAAAAATTACCGTTGATCTTTATCCCTCTGTTCCAGCACATCAGCTTAACTAGGAAAAAATGCATAAACCCAAAGAGTCCTACCTGACCAAAATACTACAGACCCATCCTCGTTCCCAGAAAAGCAATATTAGAGTCTGACTGGAACGCTTACAGGATATTATTTGGACTAAAAGGCTGTTTGCTTTTCACTTCTCTTGACAGTTTGGACAGGATGACTATCAGACACAGGTTCAGAGATAGATGTAAAGTGGAAAAAGGCCAATTATCAACTTTTTTTCTCTTTCAAGAATATTGGAAACTGCTTCCTGGTAATGAGCCATACTCAAGCATATCATTGAGAGCTGAAAGCGGCTTAACTGAGGCAATTGGAACCATAATTGGGACTATTCTCAAAGAAAACAAAAATGTCTCTCCCCAAATTTCCTGTTATTTTCATAGTGCTGCTGGGCCGCCCCTCCTCCTCCCCTGGAATTACACGCTGGGGATTCAGTTTGAGAACGTTGGTATTCTCAGAGCAGACACAAGACACATGCTCTGATAGTCATAGAGCACACAGCACCCAGCATGTTGTAAAAGAATTAGTGATACCACGTTTGTAATCACTGCAGTGTTCACATGCAACAGCTTGTATACAGTGGTTAGCTAAAAGGCATGGGCAAACGGATTCTGACTCTCATCTATTTTTAAAACAATCTTTCATTCACCTCTGCACATTTAACCCAATCCAGTTCCTGGCAGACACAAAGCTTGACTTGCACTAATCCTGGCCTGCTAGAAACCAGTGACATTTTGGACAATTTGGAGAGAAAACCTTCTCTCACTAGATCTTCTGGCCCTAATGATCTCTCTCTCTCTCTCTTCTCCTATGTTCCTTGCTATGGGATCAGAGTGCCCGAGAAGATTGATTTTAGAGAAGTATCCAAACTTTTTAAAGTTTAGTCAATAGTCACTTTCAAAAAGTTTGGCTTCTAAGTGTATCTTTAGAGCCTGGTCAAACCCAAATCACACATTTAGTTGTTTATGTAGTGATAGCACAAAACTGACATGAAAGGCCATGACAAATATCAGCACATACTGATAGAAAACTTGCACAGTCTGTCTCTTTAGGCTCTGATTCAGAAAAACACTGAGTATTTGCTTGAATCTATTCCTATTCTGTATTGAAGTTCAGCCCATGCTTAACTTTAAGCACATGCTTAAGTCCCATTGAAGCCAAATGCTTAAGTGATGTTCTCGAATAGGAATGTTTTCTTGAAATAGGGCATAAGGATGCAGTAGGATGACAAGAGTGGGTCAAGCTACCTGGGGAGATTGCTGTCCTCCTTGCTGCACTCTGGGGATGGGCCCCAGAGGATGGGATCTTTAGGAGTGGAGTGGGTCATGTAGCGATTCAATAGTTGTTTGCAGTGTGAATGAAAAGGGAAAGAACAGAGGATATTTCAGTCCTGATTTAAAGAGAAAATGGGCATCAGCATGTCAAACAAGGTATCCCACTGAGAAACAATGACCACCAGTGGGCGGTAACTGGGGTCTGCTGAGCAGATAAACGCACACAAAAATTAAACACAAGGCTCTGGCGTTTCAAAACATTTTGCAGATTCATTCCAAGTTTTAGCAATTTGGTTGCTCTAATGCATCACTTCTCTCAGTGATCAGCCAGGGAATAATTTATAATTCCCAGCAGCCATCCTAGACTTGGAGTACTTGGAGAGGAAAAGAAAGGAAAATTCACCTCCAGAAATGAGTCATTTCATGTAAGGAATTTTCTTTCCAGTCCTTGCATAGGTTTTCTTTTCTGCTGGGCTCATTAATGATATTTTGCCATAAGTTAGGTTAAGTTCACAGGTTCAAGTCAGTGTATTCATCCCTAAAAGAAATTAATAAACGTTCACGAGAACTCGTGAAAATATGCAGACTTGTTTGCAAATACTTCAACATTAAAAAGGAAGATATTTTTGAAATAAAAGGAAAAATAAAGAATAGCAAAGAGGAGATATTTTTGCATTCTCTAGCTGCTCAGGCAAGTAGACCATCATCAGCATATGGCACTAGGTCCCATCAGAGACAGGACACGTATCTGAATAGACCATTGGTTTACTTTTCTGGAGCAATTCCCGTATTCTTAGAAACACTTTAAAAGCTAATAAGGAATCAAATCGACCATCCATGTACGGTACCTTAACCAGAACTGGAGTCTGATGCTAACTTCATCTGGGGCAATTCAACAACAACAAACAACAGTGGGCCAGAAGCAGAGCTGATGTCAATCAATGTAGCTGCACTGGTGTTTTCTTTTACATACTGATGTCAACAGATCTATGCCAATTATCCTCGGGTGAGGATCAAGCCCATCGTTTAAATATGGAGCCCAATTTTAGGCTATACTGCATGAACTGCCCACTAATACGTAAGTGAAAGGACCAATTTTGTGTCATACCCGATGTTATATAAACTGAAAGTTGTCATATTGGACGTTGAGTAGTGTATATCTACTGGTCCTGCTAGTGAAGGCAGCGGGCTGGACTCGATGACCTTTCGGGGTCCCTTCCAGTTCTATGAGATAGATATATCTCCATATATATAAAAAAAAAATACTGTAAAAACCTGTGGGCACCTGAAGATATTAATCCACTATCTGGCACACAAACTCTTTCAGATTTTGAAACTACTAGAAATCCTGAGGGGAATCCTGCCCTCATGCCATTTCTAGCCTATTTTTGCAAACAGAAGAGGTTCACATTTTTGCACAGACAAAAAAATTTCCAAATGGAGTCAACTGAAGATTGCTCATCATTCATTTGGAGGCATCACCCAGTGTCCCAGTGAGAGAGGATGAGGGATAATTGAGAGAACAGGACACACAGGCATCAACGCAAGCCAAGATGACCATCAAACCCCCCCCCTTTTTTTTGTTCACCGTTCTAAATGAAATCCCATGCGGTCTTCAGACTGCTACTCAGAGCATCAGAGCGGTCACAGAAGGAACACACAGAGAGCACTGAAATGACTGACTGACCTATTTCCATTCTGGTCTGTGGGATTGTATCTAAGCACTCTAGTTCTGAATGCTAGACACACACAAACAGGTAAGTGATGTTCCTGTTAACTCCCAGGAGGGACTGCATCCAGAGACTAACCTCAAGCTCCTCAAGGAGTTGACTACAGCCTCCAGAACAGCTGTTAACCCTACTGCACTGGATACCCTCTCTAATTAGGTTAGCTCTTGGGAATCTAGTCTTTGGGGTGATGGGGAGAGCATTTACTTACTCATTCTTCTTTCCCTGTTTCAGTTATTTTGTTCATTGAACACTGAACAGCGGCCAAACACTTTCTACATGGGGATGTTTCATTCCTATTTTTCTTTCTAAACTGCACAGAAAATAAGATCGAAAGAACATTAATATTTACAAAGCCACTGCAATTAAATTTACGCATATGACAAATGGACCATTTAAAAACAAAACAAACAACCCTTCAATTGACTAGTCAGACATTTATTGCAACTGCCAGCTATCAGCCTAATCACTGAAAATCAAGAGTGGTAAAGGCCCTCACAGCTTAAGGACTCTCAAATCCTCCCCATCTCTTTTTGCTGCAACAAAACGAGTCCTGTTACCCAGTGTGACTTCTGCACATCTATCTGTGGCTTCCCAGCGAGCCCGGTTGAGTCTCGCTGATATTGGCAGAACTTCAAAGATACAGAAAAGTTAATTGGATGGAATGAAGAATTCCAAAAAACTTTGTGTGAAAAGACCTTCAACAAAAGATTTTAATGAAATCTCTAATCCAAGGAGCTGCAATACAGAGCCCCAGCAGTGTACTTGATATTATAGCTGAACCAATAAGACTCATGGGAAGCTTTTCTTTTTTGTTGTTGTTCCTCCAAAATGTGTCTTTTGTACAGTTATATTTTTCCTTTCAATTAACTGGGTTATAAAATAGAAAATGAAAAAAAGTTTAAGGAGTCAATATGGCCCATTGCAAAAGATTCTTTTCAACTATGGTTACCTTTTCCTTTACTAGCCCCAAATAAGAGATCATGTAAATTGGTTGCATTATTATTTCTTGTTATAAAAGAACTCTGACATGAATAAGTGAATATCATCATTATGTCTGTTGTTGGATGCCCTTCTCCCAGTGCGTTTTCTGCGACAGCGTGAATGTGCCATATATTTTGTGTTAGTAAGCACTGAGGGTAGCTGGCCCACTCCTGCAAGGTGGTGAGTGCCACTGACTTCAGTGGGAGTGGAGGACAAGCAGCATCTTGCAGGAAGTTTTCGGCATCTTCCAAAATGAGATGTGAAAGCAGCACTTGGGTGGGACCCGAGAGTGCTAGGGAGCCTTACAGAAGGTAGCTCCTAAGTGAAAACGATAGATTAAAGAAAGACGGTTAATAGATTCATAACATTTAAGGAGGGGACCATCAGATTATCGAGTCTGGCCTGTATATAACAGGCCATTAAACTTCAGCCAGTCAGCCCTGTATTGAGCCCAATATCTTGTGTCTAACTAAAGCAGAGTTTGTGTTTGGCTGAATCATACCTTCCAGAAAGGCCTCTAGCCTTGAAGAGATCAAGAGACCTCTCACTGTTAGACTTGTTCCCAATTTGAATGTGTCTGTCTTCAGCTTTCAGTTCTTGTTATGCCTTTCTCTACTAGATTAAAGAGCCCTTCAGTGCCCACTATTTTCTCCTCTTGTGCAATGTAATCAAGACACCTCGCAGTTTTCTTATAGATAAACGATACAGATTGAGCTCTTTAAGTCTTTGGCTATAAGGCATTTTCTTCAGCTCTCTGATCATTTTTTGTGACTCCTGTCTGCACCCTCTCCAATTTTTCAACATCCTTTTAAAAATGTGGACACACTTTTCTGCTCTTACTCACAATTCCCCTATTTATACAGCCAAGGATCACATTAGTTCTTTTTGAAACAGCTTAGTGCTGGAAACTCATGTTGAGATGCTTATCAACCACGACCACTAAATCCTTTTCAAAGTCACTGCTTTTCAGGATACTGTCCACCCAACCCGAAGGTATGGCCTGTTTCCTTGTTCCTAAATTTGAAACTTTGCATTTGTCTGTATTGAAAACACATTTTGTTTGAATAGGGCTAACGCACCAAGCGATCCAGATCACTCTATCGATTCCCTGTCCCTACTTTTATTTACCACTTGGCCAATCTTTGTGTCATCCACAAATTTTTAGCAGCCATGATTTTGTATTTACTTCCAGTTTATTGAAGGAAATGTTGAATAGCATCAGGCTTAGCACTGATCCCTTCAGAACCCCACTAGAAATACCCCCCATTCAATGATTCTCCGCTGATGACTACATTTTGAGATTTGTCAGCCAGTTCTTAATCCCTTTAACTTGTGCTTCATTGATATTGTATAGTGCTAATATTGTTAATGAGAATGTCCTGCTGTACTAAGGTAGGTATTACAGCTAGTATAAAAGGGAATTTCTTGACCTCTAGGATATGGCATTTACTGTGCTGCCCATAGGATGATTGGACCTTTATAAGGGACTATTGATCTGGGTGGGAACTCCGAACACCTTAGAAGTGTCTGATTTTCAGAAAGTGCTTAGCACACATCCTGTGAATATTTGCCCTTCCCTCCCCCCAATCTGGGCATCCAAAATGGAGATACCGCAAATCACTAGCCATTTTTGAAAACGTGGACCTAAGTCTTCAACTCTACATGTTGGTTTGTGTCTTTCTGTTGTTGATGTTGTTATTAAGAAGAGGAGTTTCCTCCCAGGTACCCCCCTATGGCTTCACAGGGTGACCTGGAGGGAAAGAAGCATGAGCCTGTGAGGAATGGAAGATGGAACTCCAGACTCCACCTCTCTCGCTGTTGGAGCTGGAATATTGAACAAACAACACGAAGAGATGTAAAACCAAGCTAATGAGATGTTCTCAACACCCAGAAGACACATTTATTCCAAGACATACACACCAGCACATCCTGCCCTGCTCTATTGCACTGAGATCTCCTTCATGGCTGGCACTGGTTTGAAGTTTTTTGTTGTATTCCAATTTTTGCTTATAAAAGCTGAGCACAAACATCCTGAGATTGTTTTCTACTGTCCTCATTTTCTGATGATGACAGAGTCCACCAAAGAGAGAGAGTCAGTCTTGTCAGACAGAGGCTTTTAGGATGGAGTCTACTACATCGCTTGTCATTTCAATGGTGTTTTATCAACTTATTGCTATCAATAACTCTCATTTGGTGAAAAAGGTTGTTGAACAGTAACACTGATATACACAGAGAGAAATTTAGGTGATCACTTTAATTAAATTAAGATTAATGATCAAAGACAGGTACAGCTCACCAGAACTTAACATTGCTATATACACTGATTAAATCACTAAAATCACATTTAAACCTTTTAAGCGTTGGCGATTTAACATAATGTATATTCCCAGGTATATAAAGATGCATTACTTGTTTCCAGGGCCCAGGGAAGGCTCTCTCAGTCCTTCCATAGTTCCATGTTTATATAATATTTGTTGGATCTGTTGCATATTTTTCCTTTCCTGGTGCAGCAAGTCCTGGCCTACCTCCAACTTCACTTGTCACCAGTGCCATGTTCTATAACTATATTTCACAGTTTAGGGACTCTACCCTTCCTGTAGTGATGGGTGAACCTCACAAGTCTGGATACTGACACAAAGCTCAGCCAAACTATCCAAACCCTTGCTAAACGGTACTGGACAGGCACTCATGAGATTTCAGGTATATCCCATTTCTGATCATACCAATAGTATTATGGGAAGACATTTTCTTCAATACTTCCTGCTTCTAACAGGTGTGGAAAGACCACAAAAATAATCTCCCATGCTATTTCACCACTGCATCTTATATTCAGTTTATGTCCATCACTATACAGCCAAAGCACCTCGCCAGAGATCAATCCAGGTTGCGCTCGATCTGCAAGTAGGCAATGTCACTTAAAGATTTGCCATGATGATGATGATGATGATGATGATGATGATGATTCATTGTAATGGAATTCACCATTTAAAAGACCGGGAATATCCCTAGAACTGGCAGAGTCTGGCAAAAACTCTATTCTTAGTCACACCCATAAATATCACCTCAGCTAGCAAGACTGAGGAATAGTCAGTCATATGGGATTCTTCCAAAATCAAAATTCCCCTGCAATGAACAATAATTTGAAAATCACATCTCACTTCATAGGGCTGAGTTCTCAAAAAAAATCACATACCTGAATCTTCACCATCTTGAGATCATAGAATCATAGAATATCAGGGTTGGAAGGGACCTCAGGAGGTCATCTAGTCTAAACCCCTGCTCAAAGTAGGACCAATTCCCAACTAAATCATCCCAGCCAGGGCTTTGTCAAGCCTCACCTTAAAAACCTCTAAGGAAGGAGATTCCACCACCTCTCCAGACAACCCATTCCAGTGCTTCAGATCTAACTAGGGATGAGTTTGAAATACAAAGATCTGATCAGAACACCCAAAATCCACTGTACTCAGATCCAGAGTTTTGGTTCAGTCCATGAGAGAGAGAGGAGCCACACATGAAGTTCTTAACAAGATTCACAGTTCAGACGTTGGAGGTGTTTGCGTCCTAGGGGCTTTGATATGCGTCCTAACATGCAAAATGATCTAACATGCAAAAGTGTGTGAATTAGTTCTTCCTAAGTATTAGTCACTTGACTTCCCAGGAAACAGGGGAGAGCTCAGCACTTCTGAAAAAAAAAATCAACCCCGTGGGTCAATTGTCCTTTGCAGAGATGCTTTGGCAACGAAGGGAGAAGAATGGAGAAGAAACATGGAGAAGACCTAGGACTTGTCAGTAGATGAAGTGCATTTTGGCTGGTTGGGGATGATTAGTAATGGTGATCCCTGATCCTCGCTGGCTAAGAATTGGACACATCCTATCAGGTCTCTCCTGGCCACCGCAGCTCATTTGGTTACCTTGTCCACCAGTTGCACATTTGTCTTTTAGCACTTTGGGGCAGGGATTATCATGTATTCTATGTTTGTACAGTGCTTAGCACAACAGGACTGTGGCTTTTAGGCAATATTGCAATATAAAATCATTCAGCCTAATGAACAATGCACATTGAAATCCAGAGAGGCAGGGGAATACCTGGAACACACACTGCTACACCCCTTTCAGATGTTCAACATCCCTCTACCCCCACCGTCACCCGTGACTGCCATGTCTCCACCTACTCCTCAACTACTGCCTGCCCTGTGAGAATACATAGGGAGCAGTAGCCCTGAAAGCTAAGCCAGTAATGCTGTCCAGGCAAGGTGGCTCCTCACGCCCTCCCTCCCCGCTGTGCACCAGCATAAGGGTGAGGCAACCTCTAGCCCTTGTGCTTAGAAGCAGTGAGGAGAGTGTCGGGTTTTCCCTGTCTCCAGTTTAACAGGCAGAGTGACAGGACAATTGCCGCACTGGCCTCAGGATGTTGCAATGATCCCTCCCTTTCCTATAAATATGACTCTCTGACTTTGGTTGATGCATGTGCGGGAGCGATTTAAGCCAACCCCTCCTGCATTGCAGCAGCGTTCCGATGTCATTAGCAAACCAGCTGCTCTCGACAAACCGACAGAATTTACTGTTGATATTTTGGTTAAAGAGACAATTGAAATTCCCCTTCCCCATCCATTATCACTGTATAATCTATACAATCCATCAGCTCAGCGGCCATGTCAATAAAGAAAGGGAAAAGAGGCCATTAGTATTCAGAGCACATGCATTACACAAGACAGCAGGTTTATGATCTGCACAACCTGAAATAAGCACTTCTTTTCCCTGGGGACTTGGGTTAACACTGAGTAGCTGCAAGTTAATTCGCTTATAGTTTATTAATATACATCCCTTGCAGCTTATGATGGGGATGAAGGCTAAAATACCTGTCCATCCCACATCTGCAGTAATTTCCAATGCTCTGTCTGCCGTACAGCCCAATGCATCCTGACAAGCCATTTCCTGGTTTTCTCTTACAATTACGACTCCATTCTGGCCTATATCTTTGCCACACAGCAAGTAAAGCTATCTGATCAGATCCAGTAGCTGCTTCCTACCCAAACATCAGCCATTGGCTATGATCAGGCTAGCTTGACCTTTCACCTTCACCCCGTAACAAGGGGCAACACAACCGCGAGACTGATCATTCCCCTGCTGGTTCCCCATTTGCTCGAGAAGGAAAGTACTCTGCTACTAGGTTAATTACTTTCTCTGCTTCCCTGACCTGTACATTGAAGGAGAGGGGGGAGGGTGCAGAGTCCTTGCCCTTGTTACTGTCTACCCTTTGTGGGAGGGGAAGTAATAGTCACATGGAGGCGGCTTTCCCCATGCTCTCTGACCCATGATTCAGGGGGGGGAATAAGGAGATGTCTTAGTTCCTGGGAGGGCTGTTTTGGGCACCCACATTCTCACCTGTGCATTATTATAATAAACCCATTTGTAAAGGTTAGGGAAAGAATTAGATCACAGGGCTCAGATCACATTTCAGCAAATCCTCGGCCACCTGGAAACTCATGGTGGTCACTGGGCTGCATCTCCGTGGCCAGTCGGAGTTGCAGGGAGAGAGCTGGATAGAACTCCAGCCCCCTTCTCCAAAAGCATAGGCTTCTTCTGTTAGAGCTAAAGGAGAAACGTCATTAGCAGCTGACAACGTAGCCAGATTTTCAGAACAGCCCAGCACCCACCATTCAGCCAGATTTTCAAAAGAACTTAGCGCTTATTAAGGCATCCAAGTAAAAGCCAGAATTTCAAGCACTCAGCACCCACTGGGACACTTGTATCCAGACCTTACACACATTTTGGAAAATTCAGTCTCCAGGGTGTTAGTGTGGAGGGGGATCCTTCCTCCAGACGTAATAAAACTTTGGGCTCTTCAGAGATCGGCCACTGAGAAGGGAGAGCTATGTTTCACCCACAGAGCAGCGAGATCAGGCTATGAGGGAGTTTGCATGCACCACGCTGACAATGAAATGAAAATGGAAAGTTTCAGGAAGCCGATATCCTCCCCACTCTCCTAAAGTGATATATATCCTCAAATTATTTAATATTGTTTTATTAATATAATATTGTTTTAGATACCGCATGCTTATTATTTAGATTTCTCTTGGGGTTGTTTTCGTGTTACATGACGCTGCCCTAAGGACTAATATTATAAATTATACAGCAAGCTGCCATCACTTTAAGTACTGCAATTTAAAAAAGAAAAGAACAGCTGTCATCCAGGAAAAAAAAAAAACAGACAAACATTACCTTAGGCAGCTATTGTTTTTCTAATAACTGAATGGGATTTTACACACACACACCTTTGTCTATAATAGGAATGTTGGACTTTTCCATCTAGACATGATAAATCCTTCACAGATTTAAGGTTAAATACCAACTCTTCAACTGTCTAAGATGATAAAACTGGATCACAGGCAATGTGATTACTTCAGGGTCTACATGAATGATCACTAGTTGCTTGTGATAGCATACAAATTGGTGCAACTAGAGAAAAAGCCAGGATCTCGGTCTACAGGGCATTTAATAAAAAATGAGTTCCTTAGCAATCTTCACTCACATATGGCGAATCTGTAGGTTTAGGTTAGCAGATGCTGTTTAAACGGGGGGAAAAATTAAAGAGTGTCACTCTGAACAAAAATTCATGGCATACACCACACTTAACTTGAGCTAGAGATTTGTGGTGGGGGGGGGAGACAGGAGTCTGGTTAAGGGGAGCATTCAATTTATACCTCAAAATAATACTGCAAATAAAACACGCCTAGGGCCCAATCCTGCAAAGTGCTGAGCCCCTCCAATGAGTTGTGAAACATCCAACTGCTATCACTGTTATACCACTTTACAGCAACACATGAAGACAATAGCCCAGAGCTTCTGCTCAGGCTAACGAGCAGCTGGTGCAGGTCACGAGCAGGGTGAAAACGTGGTTCTAAAACGTTTTTGTGCTTCCCTAATCCTGGGACCATCCTGGCACCAGTTCAGTCCACAGTAAAAGCAGAGCAACCTTTGTGCTGCTCTAATTTATGTCAGCACCCAAGAACTCCAAGGACTGTTCCTGCAGCTAGGGCTTACTAAGGTGGAAAGGCAGCCCCAGCCATGCCTCATGGGCCAGCAGCCAGAACAGGGTGTGGTGCAGATCCCAGAACAGCAGATCGACACCATCCAAAACCAGCTCTTCATAGACAAATTTTCACGTAGTGAAGCATCCAACAACCAGACGGAAGCCTGGGAGGACAGAGTGGCTGACTGGGGATGCCCTAGGAGGAGCACAGTATCAGGAAGGAATCACCTGAGGAGGACAAACTGGAGCAGGACTCAGTATCACTGTTGCCCAGTATGGGGCTTGTGACCTTGCGTTGGGAGTAAGGAGAGAGGCTGTAGCTAAGTGAGTGGGAAGGTTGTCAGAAGAGGGCACCAGAGGGATTTGTCGGGGAAAGTTTACTGGCACCAAAGATGACCAGGAACACTCGAAACCCACTGCCGGGCTGGAACTCTACCCAGGATTCCTGAACTCGGAGTTAGATGCCTTACTCGGTATCTGCCCCTTCATACTGTGATACCACTGGGCCTCGTGTTGGATGTAACCCTGTTTTACTGCTCCCTCCATCTTTCCCCTCCCCCCCCGTTGAATTTCTCCATTCATCTCTCTGTAAATAAATATTTCCCTTTCCTACCTTCATTGTACTATTTGTGTGTGTGTGTGTGTTTGTGTTTACTCTGGGTGGGAAGGGGTCGGAACACATGCCCCTAGGGTGGAAAGGAGTTTTCCTAATGTGTTCCTGCGTGCACCTTTTCTAGGTCAGATCTGCCTGCAGAACAGACTCCATCTTGGCCACGAGGGTGCTATAGTCATACAAGTGTGACTGGATAACATCCCTGTGTCAAATGCTGCAACAGTTCACTTGGAAAAGTAAGGTTAGTAATCACTGGATATATAGTTTAGCTACTTTCAGTGGAATTTAACAGTTGGAAATAAGGAGGCGGAGCCACTATCATGAAACCAGCCAGCTGTCGGTGGACCACCAACAAGAACGCTGTTACAGGAGTGGTCTATATCTGTACCTATGTAACGAGTTAGTGAATAGATAAAGTGCCAGCAGAAGGCGTCCAAGAATATGTAGCACAGTTCCTGTGATTTCTAGGGGAACTAAACTCGTTGTGTATTGCAAATGACTTCCTCTATGCAGATCTTTGCATCCGCTCTTAACAAATGCCATGGATCATAGTCTGGCAACTGCTGCTATAACAATAGAGCTCAGTTTATTTCAACCATTTGTGCAGAGATCAACTCAGCATGTTTCACCCTTTCCTCACCTGCAAGATTTAAAAAACGGATTCTGTTTTTTGGGTACACCCTCACCACCTCATTGATATCATGCCCGTATTTAAGGACAACATTTGGCTAAACAGTATCAGGGGGTAGCCGTGTTAGTCTGTATCTACAAAAACAACAAAGAGTCTGGTGGCACCTTAAAGACTAACAGATTTATTTGGGCATAAGCTTTCGTGAGTAAAAACCTCACTTCTTCGGATGCATAGAGTGAAAGCTACAGATGCAGGCATTATATACAGACACATGGAGAGCAGGGAGTTACTTCACAAGTGGCGAACCAGTGTTGACAAGGCCAATTCAATCAGGGTGGATGTAGTCCACTCCCAATAATAGATGAGGAGGTGTCAATTCCAGGAGAGGAAAAGCTGCTTCTGTAGTGAGCCAGCCACTCCCAATCCCTATTCAAGCCCAGATTAATGGTGTTGAATTTGCAAATGAATTTTAGTTCTGCTGTTTCTCTTTGAAGTCTGTTTCTGAAGTTTTTTTGTTCAATGACAGTGACTTTTAAATCTGTGATAGAATGACCAGGGAGATTGAAGTGTTCACTTACTGGCTTGTGTATGTTACCATTCCTGATGTCCGATTTGTGTCCATTTATTCTTTTGCGGAGGGACTGTCCGGTTTGGCCAATGTACATGGCAGAGGGGCATTGCTGGCACATGATGGCATATATGACATTAGTGGATGTGCAGGTGAATGAGCCCCTGATGGTGTGGCTGATGTGGTTGGGTCCTCTGATGCTGTTGCCAGAGTAAATATGGGGACAGAGTAGGCAACGAGGTTTGCTACAGGGATAGGTTCCTGGGTTGGTGTTTCTGTGGTGTGGTGTGTAGTTGCTGGTGAGTATTTGCTTCAGGTTGGGGGGTTGTCTGTAAGCAAGGACTGGCCTGCCTCCCAAGGTCTGTGAGAGTGAGGGATCATTTTCCAGGATAGGTTGCTGTAGACAACCTACTGACCGCTATACGTACCTACATGCCTCCAGCTTCCATCCAAGACACATCATACGATCCATTGTCTACAGCCAAGCCCTAAGATACAACCGAATTTGCTCCAACCCCTCAGACAGAGACAAACACCTACAAGATCTTTATCAAGCATTCGTAAAACTACAATACCCACCTGGGGAAGTGAGGAAACAGATTGACAGAGCAAGACGGGTACCCAGAAATCACCTACTACAGGACAGGCCCAACAAGGACAATAACAGAACACCACTGGCCATCACATACAGCCCCCAGCTAAAACCTCTCCAGCGCATTATCCACGATCTACAACCTATCCTAGAAAATGATCCCTCACTCTCACAGACCTTGGGAGGCAGGCCAGTCCTTGCTTACAGACAACCCCCCAACCTGAAGCAAATACTCACCAGCAACTACACACCACACCACAGAAACACCAACCCAGGAACCTATCCCTGTAGCAAACCTCGTTGCCTACTCTGTCCCCATATTTACTCTGGCAACAGCATCAGAGGACCCAACCACATCAGCCACACCATCAGGGGCTCATTCACCTGCACATCCACTAATGTCATATATGCCATCATGTGCCAGCAATGCCCCTCTGCCATGTACATTGGCCAAACCGGACAGTCCCTCCGCAAAAGAATAAATGGACACAAATCGGACATCAGGAATGGTAACATACACAAGCCAGTAAGTGAACACTTCAATCTCCCTGGTCATTCTATCACAGATTTAAAAGTCACTGTCATTGAACAAAAAAACTTCAGAAACAGACTTCAAAGAGAAACAGCAGAACTAAAATTCATTTGCAAATTCAACACCATTAATCTGGGCTTGAATAGGGATTGGGAGTGGCTGGCTCACTACAGAAGCAGCTTTTCCTCTCCTGGAATTGACACCTCCTCATCTATTATTGGGAGTGGACTACATCCACCCTGATTGAATTGGCCTTGTCAACACTGGTTCGCCACTTGTGAAGTAACTCCCTGCTCTCCATGTGTCTGTATATAATGCCTGCATCTGTAGCTTTCACTCTATGCATCCGAAGAAGTGAGGTTTTTACTCACGAAAGCTTATGCCCAAATAAATCTGTTAGTCTTTAAGGTGCCACCAGACTCTTTGTTGATTTGGCTAAACAGTAATACTCATGAAGCACTTTGCAGCTGAGGATCTCAAAGCATTTTACAAGTGCTAATATTTCTAGCTTCCCGGTTAATTTTAGCTATGCAGGTATGTAATTATTATCCCTAAATTACAGGTGGGGAAACAGAAGCACAGCGATCTTAAGCAAGTTGGCTGGAGTCACGCAGTGAGTCATTGGCAGTGTCAGGAATAAAATCCCGGAGTCTAGGAATTAACCATCACTAATTACAGTCACAAACACATTTTAAAAGACATTTTTAAAACATAGCTAAAGAGCTGATGTGGGAGCTTAAGTGCGTAAATGAAGCTTAAGTACAAAACTTCAATTCACTTGGCTGGGACTCCTGAGATGGCTGCTTATCCTAATGGCTCTAAGGCAATAATCATGAATGGTGCTATTTAAATGGAAAATAAATAGCCCTGTCTCTTTAAGGAGATCAGGCCTCATTCTTGGCAGAATAATAGCAGATATAAAAAGAGCCATGATTTCAATATTTCTCATTATGACTCCTCTCCCAGCTCCTCTAAAAATAAAAGGCCACTCTGTAGCTCCAGATCAATCTAACTAAAAGGAGAAGGCAGCACTTACAACAGAATAGTGGCACTGACACTAGCTAAACATTAGTCACATGCAATATTGTTACCATAACGCTATTTTCCAGCCTTTGCAACGACTCGGATTAAATTAGGCATTTTTGCACCAAAAGCAAAATAAATATAGCTTTATTTAATGCTCCTAAAAGATTCAGATTCAACGGAGACCCCGAGGCATGCGGTTTTGTTATTAAAGCACATATGCTGACTCTATTGATTAGTGCAGTCCTCTGTGCAGGAGAATTTGTCACATCAATAGCAACTGAAAAATACTCAGGAGCTGTAATATGGTTTAAATGAGCAGTTACCACATCAATATAAAGAGCATTTTCAATGGCAGTAGATGGGAACCCTTTCGCAAGCTGCTATTTGTTTTAAGATAAAGGATAACAACCATTTTACAAGGACTTTTTTTTTAAGTAATGGTGAGCAAAACCGCAACCACCGAAACTGTCTTAAGATCACAACAGTTAACGAGCAATAAAATCAGCACTGGGGGGGGAAATCCAAGCAAGGAGGGAATGGCTATTCTACCAGCCACGTACAGGAATAGGGGGCAAACAAAACACCCCCTTTCATCTCTACCAACGCTCTCTCTATTGCCGCTGCCCATAATGCACTGGGTCTGTGAACATGGATCCATCATGGACTTTGTTCTCCAGGGCTGTCAGTCCTGTACATTGCATGAGTTCTAAAATTCACAGGCAGCCAGGATCAAAACATGTAACATTCCTAAATTATGTTCGGTGTTGGATCTGAATTGGGTGGGCAAAGGCGGGTCCAGCCATGCCCCCTCCAAACCTGGGTTGGGTGGTGTGTACTGGGAGTGAGTGGTATAGAACTGGCTATGCTCACGTAGGTGAATCTCCCGCTGCCCCGTTATGGCAGTTTTCAAGCTGCTTGCTTTTCCCCTTCCATTCATGAAGCAGCTCCTGGCCCAAGCCCCAGCTACGTCCAGCTGGTGTGTGGGCGCCCTTAAAGAGGCAGATCTTCTGGGGACTTGTCCTGGCTAAAGTGGATAGAGTGGCTGTGTCGGAGCTGCTGTTAAAAATGAGCCAGCAAGATAGCCACCTACATGGTCTACCCCCATCATCAGCCCTGGGCATAGTTACTATTGGCCGTTTGCAATCCAGAAGTGCCTAGACGTCTGAGCTGAGACAGGGGCCCCAGTATGCCAAGCACGGTGTATAGATCAAGTAAATGACTTGCCCACAGTCCCATGATCGGGGGGAGGGATAGCTCAGTGGTTTGAGCATTGGCCTTCTAAACCAAAGGGTTGTGAGTTCAATCCTTGAGGGGGCAATTTGGGGATTTAGTTGGGGATTGGCCCTGCTTTGAGCAGGGGGTTGGATGAAATGACCTCCTGAGGTCTCTTCTAACCCTGATAGTTTATGACAGGGCAGTGACAAAGCTGGGAATAGTGCCTACGTCTTCCAAGTCCTAGCCCAGTGTCCTATCCATTGGGCCACACTGTCTCTCAGAAATTACAACATATAAACCGAGCTATAACTGGGACTAAAGAGATCAGACAAAAGAAATTTATGTCAAGTATCAGAGACAAAAAAAATTCATGGATAGTGACACATGTTAAGGCAAGAGTAGTCAATAGGCAGACCGCAGGCCAAGTCGGAACTGCCAGATGCTTTTTAACAGATGTTGAAATCTTTTTATCATCATTATTGTTATTTGTTTCATTAATTTCTCTGGAGTCTGGACCTTGACTATACCTTGACCAAGAAATTTGGACTTGGGCAAAAAATAATTGACTACCACATGAAGGTGTGGAATAGTCTCTCAAGGGATGTGGCTTGAGTCTTTTATAACGCATTTGGACAAAGCCCTATAAAATCTATGGTAGGGAACAATCATGTATTTTCAGGGGGATGGATCTCTTTAGTTTTCCATGTATGATTTCTGTGATTCTGTGCGTTTTGAGAGATCCAAACGAACTCACTCTGGTTTCCGTACCACCAACATTCTTTTGTTTGTGGAAAAATCCAGCTAAAGGAAAACAAGGAGCAGCATGTGCTGTAAGTTTTGCAGAAGATGAGAAATTTCACAGTATCCTGATATCTTTTGGGTAACTGCTTATTTTATGATGACTAATAGGCAATTACTATGGTAATACTGCAATACAACATGTGTGAGGTTTGGGAATGAGAAATTATAGGTAACTACTTTGGACTCATTTCTATGGTAACAAAAAGTAATTGTCATTAAATACCAGTTATACTGTGGCTGTACCTGGTAATTATAGATTTTTTATGCCCAGAAACATAAATAAAACCAATAAATTTATTCAAAGGTCTATGATTGTTTACTTATATGCTGTTATATAGAATACACAAAGACAAACACCTAATTAGGAAAAATAAACTCTATTGAAAGCTTCATCTTGTCATTCTAAGATGGATACCCTGTTTTTCAATTCAGTTCAACCTGTGAATTACATATGCATGGATGAAATGAAACAAAAAAATCCTTTCTTCCCCTAGCAAGCTAGGGGAAAAATAATCAGGGATATTACGTAAATGACATTACATGTATAGGTAGTCATATCTCACAGCAAGACAACTGACCGTTAGAATCCACTTGACATATACAGTCCACAGTAACTTTTACTTATGGGTTTTCAGATAAATAGAATACCAAAAAAGATTCCATCAAGTAAAAACCCCCAAAGATGGAATTGTCCTAAGTTACAATGTCTGCTCCCTCAGGCTCCCCACTCCACCTGCATCACCAGGTGTATCTAACTACTATCCTTGCAAGCAATTGGAAGGGGTTGCCCTTGTTCAAATTAGGGAATATTGATACTGTAATCACAGGGTGTGATTACAGCTTGGCTAGACATACCCAAGCTAGCTTTAATCTAGCTAGCTGGGTCCCAGAGCTTCACCGTGCCCAAGGTCCCACATAGGCTTGTACAGCCAGCACTGAAATGCATGCTACCACAGCTTTGCTGGTCCAGGATCCAAGCTAGCTAGATTACAGTTATCTCAGGTATGTCTACACAAGCTGTAATTACATCCTTTGACTGCTGTATAGACATATTAGAGATGACCCTAGATCTGAGTCCAGATCCGAATTTTGCAGCTCTGTTTTCTAGTTTAACAATAAATCCCCATATTTACATATAAACAGGTGGATCTTTCAAGGGAAAATAGGCCCCATTTTTTGTTTATTTGTTTTGTGCTATGTTTAATGTCTAAAAAAAAGCATTGTAATTTTACAGGAGTTTAGAAGTGTTTATAAATTATTATTATAAATTAATGGTAATTAATTAAATTAAATGGCTTGGTCCTTCTAAAGCTTTCCTAAACCCTTCTTCCCCGAAACAATTATATTTGGCAAGATTAATGGGCCTGATCTTGGTTTCTACCAGAATATTTTGCAGATCAAAGCTCACCCTCCCCTTTTACATTGTTACCATCAGCAGTCTCCTCACTTTTTTCCTGTGAAAGTGGAAATTAAACCTCAACTATTTTTAGAACCCACTGAAAAGGCCTGGAAAAAAAAAAAACGATTTGATCATCCACTCTACTCCCACACAGCAATCATTAAATTACAACGAAGGCATTCTAAACGTGCCTTTTCTAGGTGGGGGCGTTAACAAATCCCTGACCCACTTTGGTTATCCAAAACCTTTCCCAAAACACCAGTGGCTAACTGGGTACATTTTAAACAGGGTGCTCAGTATCCTAAGAAATTATGTAGGAAATGACTGCTTGGAGCTTCCCGAAGCATTGTGTTATCTTATCAGTATTCATTTCCATTCATTGTGCAAAGGAGGAGAAAATCCTCCCCCCCGGAGCCCAGAGAGAGGGGATTAACGGAAGGGGGAAAAGAACTAAAAGTTTCTCACCTCCACTGAAGTTTTTTTTTCCCCTGACACACTTTCTCTCTTGCATATCCCTCACCTAAGGGTAGTGCCTTCTCTATTGAAAAAAACAGCAGCAAGTTTTTGACTTCTTGTCATCTTCCTATGACTTGTTTTGGAGTTTTCCCAGTGTATTCAGCACTAGAGGAGGATGGGACTGCGACAGCAGCAAACACGGTGTTCTTTGTAATGACAGGGTTTAGGATGGATCACTGACACTAGTATGGCTCTATTGGAAGATGTTCTTCACAGGGACAATACCCCTGCATGGGTCAGTAGAAATGAGACCAGTTTGAGAACAAGCTCTTTGTCTGATTCACTGAGTATCTGTTCAGCGGTGCTGAGTGTGAAAGACATGAGCCTGTGCACTTTTAACTGCAAATATGGTCCAAGCCTCCTGTATCGGGGAGAAAATTAAGAAAAGCCTTAGAGTCAGATGACAAAACTGGGAGTCACATAAGCCGAGTTCTATTCCCGACGAAGCCACAGGCTCACTTCATGGCTTTGGGAACTGTACGATTCAGAGTTAGATAGTGATTGTCCTTTATGTTTAAAAATCAGCTGGGAGGTGTAATTCCCAGCTGGGAGGTGTAATTCCCAGCTCAGGTAGACATACAAGCGCTAACTCCGCTAGCTTCTAAAAACACCAGTGTGGTCATCATGGTTCAGGAAATTGCTTGGGCTAGCCACACGAGTATGCACCTTGGGGTCAGGCGGGATTATGCTTGGGCGGCTAGGCCAAGCCACTGCAACCATTATTCTTAGGCACTAGTTTGAGCAAAGCTAGCATGTGTATATCTGCCTATACTGGTAATAACACCACCCAGATGCTGTGTAGACATACCCTTACTGAAGGCATGTTAGGGGAGCCCACAAGGAGGCTCCACAACTACATGTGTAGGGACAGGCAAGGAAGTGGAGAAGCTGGGGTCCCGTCCCTTCTCTTCTCACACACTGGCCCATAGAGTGGGCCCAATGAACTGGCAGGGGATGATTTGTGCCTCTGATACAATCCCTTCTGATGCGCCTCCTGTGTGGTTTGCACACTGCCCTGAAGATAGTGTGGAGCTGTCAACACTATCCTCAGGGCAGTGTGCAAACCACACCGTCTGGCCCTCAGGCCTTACTGACCTCAGAGAACTGCTGGGACAGAGCTTGATTCACTAAAGACGTGTAAGGCATTTCCAGGTTCTCCTGTGGACGGTGCTATGGAAGTGCAAAGTGTGCAGCTCTCTGCCCTGTCTGGTGTGTTCTTTAGAGGCCTGTTTTAGATCACAATGCCATATGTGGCCAGGGGTTTGGAGAATGGCTGAAGAATAAATTCAACATGTGACCAAGTCCAAGCGCACCACAGTGGGGTCCTTCCCCACACTCCTCAGTAACACAGAATCTGGCCGGCCCAGACCCCAGACCTGCCTTAGGTGTCAGACATTCCAGTGCCAAAGGTCAAGCTGCTACCAAGAACATAGTCCTAAGCATTGTGGCAAGAAACAGCCGTTTAAAAAGCTTAAGGGCTAAACTGTATTTTAAGCCCTGGTCCATGCTAGAGAGACCATGCTGCAGGACTCCTTCAATGGGGACTCTGCCACCCACCTCTCAATGAACCAGTTCTGTTGGCCAATCTGAAGGGGGCGGGACCACCTTTCATCTAGTGACTCTGTTGCACTAGCAAGAAGAGGCTGTGATGACTTCAAAGAATTGTGCCTGCTACCTAAAAGAGGCCAAGGGAGTGGGGGAGGAGAGAGAAAAGGGGATTTGAGAAGATCTGGGTGCCCTCTCCCCTCCACTCTTTCATACGAGTGCAGGTCTCAAAAATCAAGCCATAAATGCAATCCAGGTCTGAGACGTGACCGCTCTGCATGTTATAATTAACACATAGACTTTACTTTTCTTATTTGTGTCACTGTCAAATCAAATGAAGGCAACAATAAATGCCATGGAACAGAGAGTACACTCATGGACCACAAAAGGCATCTCTTCTCCTGTCTTGACATTGCATCTCTAGGATGCCTCACTGAAGACCTGCCCAGACTAAGAAACATATTCCCTTTCTTGCCACCCTGGGGTCTCATTTCAGGAAGGCGAGGTTGATAGATTGGAACTAATATAAGGCGAAGATGAAGCGGTACATTCGTTTCACCCGCAGAAACACATTGCACTATTCAACTGCACAATGCTGACTTTTAGAACAAGTTCTTGATATGGAAAGTTCAGGCCAACCCCCAGGATGCATGACTTTCAAATTGAGAACATGCTGTTGTATTTCCTTGGCCTGTCTATGTCCCTGGGACATGTCATATATTAAATGAATGATGATGCTAAACCACAGAAAAATGGAGAGAAGAAGTTAAGGAAAAATATCTTCCCTGGCCTAGATGTTACTGAAGATTTAGAGCCAAGGAACAGAGTTTGGTTGGGCATTACAAGGGGAAACGTATCTGTCTTCAATCAGGGTTTCATCTTGTTGGCAGGAATGAGATGCAGAAGTGTATCTCCTCCAAATAAGACTAATCATTCTGTTTTTCCTTAGTTTTACAGAATTGTCCCACAGTTTAATCCCACAAGGAAGAAAAGGTTAGTGTCATTGTAGAAGATCCCACAGAAAGGGTTTTTTCATACATCAAATTTGTTCATTTCTGCCATGTTCGTCCTGCACAGAAATGTGCCAGAAAGGTTCTTTCAATCCAGGTGGGATCAGAAGACAGGTCACCACCTTGAATAGAAAAAGACACCACTTTAAGGAGCTGTCATTTTAAATACCTCAATGTATGGCTTTATTGTGTAATTAATATAGAAACTTTTTTTTAACAGTTTCCACCTCCCCTGTAATTATAAAAAGGGTTACACATAAAGGTGATCCTGGTTTTAAAAAGCTTCTAGAAAACAATCTAGTCCATCTCCCTGTTCTGTGGCAGGATCTTCATACCCTGAAGATGCAATGAGCTGTGAATTCTTGTTATTAGTTCATACTGTAGAGGTGAAAGAACAAGATAGGGCATGTGTTTTTCACTGAAAGATTGAAGGAAGAAACACTTGAACATGGCAGTTTCATCCTCCCAAGTGCATTCTCATGGCAAAGGTTTGTGATGTTAGCACGCTGGCAAACAATAGCGAGTATCCAAATTGTAAGCCATCCAAATTATCTATTCAGAACCTTGATTCATATTAGGGGTGGGTGAACTATGCACTTTAGGAACTCAACTTTCCCTCACCTCTACTCCTCACTAATCCCACAACATGCGTATCTAAGCAACTCTGCTTGGCATTTTGAATCTGATGCGTTTCTTGTAGCCCACTGACAACAGCAGAATTTTCATTTCTCAGCCCTTCCTATATATGGGGGAGAGGGAGAAAGCTCTGGGTAATGCCTGATGAGGAAAGTGTTATAAGAAAAGGCAACACTTCTGATTCCTTATGAATTGGTCAGAATCTTCACTGCAAATAAGGTGAGCAGAGGTGGTTTCACCATCTCCAGATATATATTCATGTACAATACCTAGAAAATACATTAACAAGTATAGATATTCTTATATTAAAGGTTTATGGAGTAATGTTACAAGCAGATCAAGATTTTTTTTCCAGATCTATTCAACAAATCTCTTGGCTTTTACTCTATGGTTAGATCTCAAATATTCAAACTTTGGGCTGTGTTGCCTACCAGCCTGGTTAGTCAGATTGGTGACATGATATCTTTTTTGTCCCCTGCTTGGTAAACCACACATACTTCCATCATGAATACTTGCCTAGGTTTCACTTAACACCCAATTTCCACAACATATGCCTTTGAAATTCATGTCCACAAACATTTGTTCCAGAAAAAAAAAACCCTGAATGTACAGAGCATATAAACAACCGTCCCAGAGCACGTTTCTGTGCCCCGAGCGCAAATGTTTTATAGCTCTGATATTAAACTCACTTGCTGCTGGTTATGAACATTTCACCAATGGAAAGTCCCCACAGAGTCACAACCCATTTGCTCCATTCCCTGGAGTACTAGCAGTAGTTTGCAGACAATAGACAATTTTGGCATTACCGTTGCTATGTTGGCTCACAGCACTAACCTCAGAGAGTGAGCGCTTGGAACAAAGTAGCTGTTATCCTGGAACAGATCATAGGTCCAGCTGGTCCAATATCCTGCTTCCAGATAGTGGTTACCATGAAAAAGTCAGCCAGCTGTTACCAGCCTGTCTTACATCAATATGCAGTTATTTCTAGTGCTGGTTGGAAAACAAGCAACTTGTTTTGCAAAAATATTTGAGGTTTTAGAGTTTGTCGTCATCTACATCAGAACAGAGAGCAACTAATTTTAGAGGCTAATGATTAGTGCTCTCACCTGGTATATGGGAGATCCAGGTTCATGTCCACACTCTGCTTGATTCTCTCTCAACCAGGCAGAGAAGGGAGTTTAACCTGTATCTCCCATATCCCAGGTGAGAGCACTAATCACTGGGCAACTGGCTATTCTATGGTTGCTGCCTCTCTCTCTCTCTCTCTCTCTCATATATGTTTTGAGCTGAAAAATCCTCCTGACAAAGTTTTGCAGATGTTTTGGTTTTGACAAATCAGCATTTTTCAACAAAGAAACATGTAGTGAAAAAATTCCTGACCAGCTCTAGTTATTTCCTATTCTAATCATAGGATAACTAGGAGACTTCACCACCACCCAGTAACTGTTAATTAATTACTAATATTAATTTACATAACCCGACTTTTAATAGTGACCACTGTGTTGCATGTTTCAGAGGATATCAAAGACACTCCCATAATGTGTCTTGCCAATTATGCAGTGCTGTGTATTGGGGGGAAAACTCCCTGACAGAGGCAGGAGATCAATTTACAACCTGAAGTGTGAAGTTTAATTCACCATTTCATTATCCTAGCTTGCATAGTGACAAATGTGAACCCTCAATGAGCCAGAGGAAGTCACCAGCCACTACTTTGAGAAAGAGGGAGATAATGCGAAGAAAATCCAAACGACTGAGAACTGCTCAGCATGACACTAAAGACTCTGCCTGCATCCGCAGTGTGGAACTTACGCAGCCAACAGATCTCTGAATCCTACAGTCACATATGCACAGCTGCTCCCTGGAACTGTTTGTGTGCTAATCCAATCAGGGAAGAGAAAAGTACAAGATGGACTTATCTGACCAATGACTGGTAAGCATCAGAGTTGAAATTTCAAATATTAGCGATCAATCCATGGAGGGTTGTTGGTTTTTTTTTGTGGTTTTTTTAATTCAGCCAATAAATTCAAGCAAATAAATCGTGATCTGCCTGTGGATTTTCCAAGAGCAGGAAATAAATTGTTGTAAATGACTAGCTCGGCGCTAGCTAACTACAAATCATGCATATTACCAGGCATTTTGTATTCTTCTCAACATAATAGGTAACATTCTGCTTATTATACTCATTTTTTAAGTTATTAGCTACATTAGGCCTTTTGCAAATAAAGTAAAAAATTGCAAACAGATCAGATGCTTTTCCAGCTACCTCATTAACAGTCCTTTTAGTCCAGGAGAGCTGAAAATTCTGCAGAATATGAAAGGCTAAAATGATAATGTGCTATCAGCTCAGCAATTATGAATGGAACTATAATGTCCTTTCATAATACCTGGCATCCCAAAGGACCCTACAAATTATGGGCCAGATGTAGGTCTGTGAAGCATCATGCACCTCAATAGCAGTGTATAAATAATAATCCTGCAGGAAAATCTACAGGGCAGGTAGGTTTATGTGGGGAAAGGAAGATTACTTAGTAGTCACTGGAGTTCTCTAAATGTTTTGCCTTTGCAGATCCTAGGAGTAGCATAACATGGCTCCTAGAACTAGTTCAAGACCATAGGACCATTAAGAGGTATGACCATTAGCATGTGCACTGAAGGCACAGCCAACATTTCAAAGTGTCATTATAAAAGAAATAGCCCCATAATCCCACCTCTGTTCCTCTCTGTCTCTTCTAACCAACTCCAAAGCAGCAGGGAATCCATGGAATGTCAGTGTGGATCTGAAGAGCCCACGCCCACCCAAAAACTCTCAACATACCTAACCTTTACTTCACCCACGTGAAATTGCCTATGTTGTTCCCTGCAGTCAGAGTTAAGAAGGTAGCAGACAACTGAAGGAGGACAGCCGAGACGAACAGTGGAAAATAATGAACTAACTCATCAGCACCATTTTCTGCAATACGCTGATTCTTCCTCAGAGGTCTCCCATCCATGAACTAATGAGGCCCTATCCTGCCTAACAATTAAATACCTAATTAGATCACAGCCCAAGGTACTATGGCTGCAGTGTGTGTTATTTAGTCCTGCATTATAAGCAAAATTGCATACAGTACATTAAATCTCTGAGGGGCCTCTCTTCCAAAGATACGTGTGATGGATGTAATTGCCCACAAACAAATCATCAGCTAATCAGCTGCTTTTCATTATTATCTCCCACAACAAATCAATTTTGTAAATAAATGCATTTAAGAGCAAATAATTTTAGAGAAAACAAAAGATTTTGTGAATATGTTTTCAACAGAGGAGGAGGAAAAGTGCTAATTCAAATATTAAAATGAAGCAAAATTAACATAGGATGGGATGATTATTCCATTCCATGTATCACTACCTATTACCGTAAAATAACAGACAGAAATCTGTGACTTTAATGGATGATCTGGGTAGCTGAAGAGAATTGTGATTGACTGAAACATTTACATAGAGGCTGATGAACAGCATAATGAATGCATTTACAAAACATGGCTAAGGTCTAGTGAGGATTTAGCTGAATTTAATTCAGACATCCAAGGGGACTTGTAGAGCAAATATCCTATAATAAGCCATAGGCATAGTCCTGCATGCCTTACTCAGGGCCAATCTACCACTAAATACAGTTGCTCAATGGGAAGTGAGTTCAGGGAGACTTTTGCCTGTATGAGGACTTTTGACCCAACCATAGTGTTTGGCCATATGAGAGCTGTTAGTTCACATGTAATATTGTATTTCTGCACAACGTCCAGTGATGAGAAATAAAGAAAACTCAACTGTGTCACAGTTAGTGGCAAAACAATGCCAAGTTATGATCTGCAGTTTCAATAGGACATACTCTACCTGTAGTTTCCTAGATATACCCCATCTGGATTAAGCATTGGAGCTATCTTGAAGACCAAGTGATCTCGCAATACTTTGGCTATGGGATGTTGGCTCACGAGGAAGTCAATTATACCTGGGAGAAACGAGAAAAATGTTAAGATCCTCTGTGTTAGAAAATTACAATGTCAACATGGATTTTAGTTGCAATTCTGAAAGTTGAAATAAAATTAATATTCCTTTCAGTTCAACACAGAGCTCTGGCCTCCAAAGTTTTGCAGGCACTCACGTAGTGCTTTTAATCTTCAAAGTGCTTTACAAACATTAGCAAAATAATCATTATACTCCAATGAGGTAAATAAGTATTTCATTCCAGCCCCCTTTTACAGATGAAGAAGCCAGATCCTCACTGATTGTAAATTGGCATAGCCCCATCGAAGTCAGTGGATTTACACCAGCTGAGTATCAGGCCCACGGAAACTGAGGAAGTGAGACGATAGGCTGGATTTTCCTCTCGCTTACACCAGTGTAAATCAGGAATAACTCCACTGAAGTCAATGGAGTGACACCAGTTTAAAACCAACACAAGGGAGAGGAGAATCAGACCCTAAGTATCTTTCCTAAGCTCAGTCAGTAGAAGAGCCAGCATTAGAACTCAGAAGTTCCTGTCTCCCCATCTTGTGCTCAGATCACTTGGACACACCTCCTCTCTCCTAGGGCTGGCGTTGGAGTAGGGAACATTTCCCACCTGCATCCTGCAATTCCTCCAATGCGCTGAAGGAGATTGGCAGCACTAGCAGCGGGGGAGGAAGCAGGGCTGCGTTGTGTTTAGATTTGCCTCTTCTTCCTCCACTTAGTTGACGCTGATAAAAAATAGTTGCCACCAAACAAATGTGAAGGCAAATTGAGTTCCTTTGCAATCTTGAGACACCCAGAGATAGGTCATGACTATTTCCTATTTCCCATAAGATCTATCGTGTGATGCAAGGACCTTTTACTGAATTTCCCCTGAATAAAGCAAATCACGGAGCTCTTGTAACAGGACGAAACTAAGCAGAGAAAAATTAAGGCAGATCATTAGAAAAAATTCACTGATTGCGAGAGCTACTAGACTATGCAGTAGTCTCCCCAGGGAAGTACTGGCAGCCCCATTACGTGAGTCTTTTAAAACTGGGCAGGGCAGAGCACCAGGGAATATACAGCAGGAAATATTTCAGCAGTGATGGCCTGGGCTAACTAAATTACTTTTAAAACTTCTGACATCTCTTATTTTTCTGGTATGATTAACTTACGTTATTTGAATCCCACAGACCATGTCAAAGCACTTGGCACAGTAGTTTGGTTGAACTGTAAAGCACACCACTGGTAAACATCTACATTAAAGCTGAGGCCAAAATCTACCAAACCTCCCCCAAATTCAACCCATTTACTAAGATCCATTTTGTACTTTAAAAACCAGCAGATCTAAACTACTGCTGCTACTGTTAGTGAATTCTACAGCGTTGTGGCACATGGGCGAAACCAGGGCTTCTAGATTCTAGGATAACTAGTCTATAATTGACCCTAAACATCCATATTTTTTGGTCAACTAATGACTTTTTCTCTGAAGATCTTGAAGGAGAGAGGATCTCTTTCCATAGTGAGGTTTTCCAATGGGAGAGAGACTCATTGTGAATTTTTGGAGCTCGATTAGCACACACGTAATTATATTGTTTAGGAGATGTTTCTTCAGCTACAAATATGAAAACTGAATGTTGATCTGCTTTTTGGTGGGTGTTACATCTTTTTCTCTTTACATAATGATAAGAACATAAAGAAATCCAATGGGCAGAGCCAAGTCCCAAATAACCATGTTTACTAGTTATACATAAACACACCATGCCTAGTTACATACATTCTGCTGCTATGACTGGTTTTTGGCTGCTTCCAGAACATAGCATGTTGTGAGCACCACTAGAAGGCTCACAACTATTTAAAGGGCCACTACCCTATTCCTATACACTGTAGTGGGCTATATAGACACATGCCTCGGGTTCTCCTCAATTACAGTTTTCATTCTGGTAGTTGTTCTGGCTGCTAGCCCCAATATGTCTGAGTTCTGCTTTGATGGCAACCTCTGCCCCTGAAGGGCTGGTACAGACTTTTTCCTGCTTTGTTTCTGTTATTTAATGCAGTCTCTCTTGTAGATC
Source organism: Trachemys scripta elegans (assembly GCF_013100865.1). Taxonomy (NCBI): domain Eukaryota; kingdom Metazoa; phylum Chordata; order Testudines; family Emydidae; genus Trachemys; species Trachemys scripta. The sequence goes on along the minus strand of NC_048305.1, from coordinate 101,195,146 downwards.
TTGGCAAGAACATCTCACTGATTATTTAAATTTACACAGGAAACTCTTGGTTTCTTGTACCAAAGTCTTAGGTAGAGGGAGGTATTCAGAGCACTGCAAATAGTTTGTCTGAATCACGACAAGATCTTATTGGCAGGAAAAGGATAATAAGGTATGTCTACACTGCAGTTAAAAACCCGAGGCTGGCCCATGCCAGCTGACTTGGGCTTGTGGGGCTCAGACTGAGGGCAGGTCTTCACTACGGGGGGGGGGGGGGGGGGTGTCGATTTAATATATGCAAATTCAGCTACGCGAATAGCGTGGTTGAATTTGACCTATCAGAGCCGACTTACCCCGCTGTGAGGACGGCGGCAAAATCGACCTCCGCAGCTCCCCGTCGACGGCGCTTACTCCCACCTCCGCTGGTGGAGTAAGAGCATCGATTCAGGGATAGATTGTCGCATCCCGACGAGACGTGATAATTTGATCCCCGAGAGATCGATTTCTACCCGCCGATTCAGGCGGGTAGTGTAGACCTAGCCTAAGTGGCTGCTTAATTGTGATGTAGGCGTTTGCACTTGGGCTGGAGCCTGGGCTGTAGAACCATGTGAGATGGGAGGATGCCAGAGCCCGGGCTATAACCAGAGCCTGACCATCTACACCACCACCAAAGGGCCCCTTGGCCCAAGCCAGCTGACAGTGGCCGGCCATGGGTATCTAACTGCAGTGTACACATACCTAAATGTTTCAACCAAAGCAGTTTCTTCTTTGCTGTTAGACAGCACATTTCTTGATTCAAGGTCTGCCACATGCCACACCACAAAGCCGCTTCCTCCTAATGAATTCTGAAGTGGGATTCTTCTTATTTATTATTCATATTACAATAGTGTCCCCACCGAATCAGGGCCCCATTATGCTAGGCACTGAACAAACACATAAGAAGAGACAGTGATTGCAGTGAAGGGCTTACAGTCTTTATAGACAAGACAAAGGCTGAGGGGGAAACCAAGATGATGTGATTTGGGCAAGGTCACACTTTAGGTCTGTGGTAGAACCTAGGTTTCCTGACTCCCAGTCTGATAGGCTACCTACTAGGTCACGCTGCCTCCAAGTTACTAAGCTCCTGTTGAGATATTTGCTCTACCTCTTCCGTATTCTGAGACTACAGATACCCGAAGCTGAGTAAATGCTTCAGCAATTATCTGTTAGGGAAGGTTCTATCTCCTTATTGTGGGTCATGTGATAAAAATAATAAGGCAAGAGTTAAAAAAACAAAACAAAAAACACTGAAGTCTAAAACGGAAGTAAGAATAGCCCCCAGGAGCACAAGAGAAAACTCAAATGGAAAATGTATATTTATGCATGCACACCCCATCAGAAAATTATTGTAAGCAACCAAAAATAATCACTAGAATTAGTGCAGAGCTTTTCTTTTAGAGGAACTTGATGATCCAAGGATATTTAAAATTAAAAGATTGATGCTGGATTATTAAAAAAAAAATACCATCTCACAGAACTTGGTTCTTGTTTTAATAAATCAACACAAATTAAATTTTACAGTTTCTATAATCAGCAAGAGATATATCAGTGTATCTCATTAGGCCAAGGTTAAAAATTTGGCAGCAGCCAAAACCCATTTAATATCATTTACTTCAAGGCAGGCACAGCAATATAACAGATGCCCTAATTTATTTGTTGGTCCTTGTCTTAAAATAACAGTTTGGTGGTAAACAGGAAGGGTAATGATGCCAGTCACCCTTGTTAGTGGCTAATAATTGCTTAATTTGTCCACTAATTGACCTGTGCTACTGTTGAGGCGTTGATCGTGTTGCAGGGCATGAAGTAAACAAGGCCACTGGAATGCTACCTTAGAGAATGACTTCTGGAAATGAATCTACTTATTGCAATAAATTTTCTCTTCACAGATGAGCAGATTAATTGGTCTGCCAATTAGTCTGCTATTAAAGAAAAAAGTGCTGCCCATAGATTGGTTGGATTTTTGGAACCATAGCTGCAGTCCGGGTCACATGAAGTGATCCGATTTGAATCAGCCAAATTGAACAAGAAATAAGGCAAGCATTATTTTTTAAAAAATTATGTCTCTGCAGCTAAAGACCAAGGAAATTCTTGATGAACTCAATTCTGTCTTTCTGAAGACTTCACAATAAAACGGAGAACAAGATGGATGTGCCCAGTCACACAAATTAAAATGTGGAAAATAGCCCCCAAGTTTATAGAAACAAAGAACTATAAAAATATGCGACCTTTTTATTTCAGACATGATCCATTCTGGAAATTAATTATCATTTCCATTATTATTTGCAAATAATATACAGTTATAGATACTGCCTTTACCCTGAACACTTCATAATATAATTTCAGACATGGCACACGGAGGGGCTGATCCAAAGTCCATGGAAGTCTTTCTATTGGCTTCAATGGGCGTTTGGTACTGGTCCCAAATAAACTTTAAAAAATGAAAATAAGGAGAAGAAAATGAAAGAAAAAAGAATAAATACAATCGCACTCAGTTTAGCAGGTGTACAACATCTTCATGGTTCCATTAATTTAGGGGTGTTTCTTTGCCTGATCCCACCTGCTAATCCAGCTTCACTAAAACTTTACTAGCGAAGACCTCTTCCCAAGTAAATCGGAGTTACTTCTCCATTTTTACTCTTTGTCCACTTGCTGCCTTCAACAATGCTGGCCACACTCTCGTCTCTCTCCTCTCTTAGCTTCTGCACCTCAGAAGCTCATTGGCCCTCTCTGATGCCTGCTCCTTCAGCATTTCTTATTTACTCCCCCACGCACCTTTCTCCAAGTATTGGTAGATGTCCCTCAAAGTCACTCTTCCGCCTTCTCCATCATGTACTCTGTCCTGGCAACCTCATCCACTCCGACAGTTTCAACTGTCTTTAGGTAGATGATTCCCAAATTAGCATCTGTACCTCTGACATCTTTCTTTCCATCTAACATTTCTGGCTGCTTCTTGGATTGCCCTTTATCACCTCACACTCAGCACCATAAAGTTGCTTCTTGCTCCCTCTTCCTGACGTCTTTTCTCTATCCACATCAATAATATGTCAATATTTGTGTAATTGTATAACTCTACAATATGTTTGCTCCTATTACTGAAAATCTAATAATTGTAGATTCTAATACAATATGACATTTGGTAATGCAAACATATCCTGGACTCTGTCTTGTACGTGTCAGGAAAGAAGTAGTAATTCATATTTTGAGAGCCATTTGCTAACAACTGAAATACATACTGGTCAGAAAAAGATGTTGTAAGATTTACTGCATCTTGTAGCTAAAAGTAAATACTTTGCATTTTGGGATCAATCAAAATGATGTCAATTGCATTGCGAAATAATAATACTAAATAATAAAAAAACAGAGGTATGAACACTTCAGAACCACTTAACTGTACAACAGGAAGCAGTTTTCCCATTAGAAGATGGTAAAGAAGGTGTGCGTGAGGTCAGTACTTGCAAATTTGAGAAAAAGCAACGGTATCCCTTTTCCTTTGAATTTAGTGCTGAAAAGTACCATATTAATAGGCCGAGTACCTGACATCCTCTTTGTCCATAGAGCAGGTAGAGCATGAGTAATGGTAGCATAAGCGTCCCCCATGCTGCCATACCAACATGCATCAACAATGAGCAAGAAGGAACTTCCTGTAGGTATACGAGGCCCTCGTTCATTCAGCCATTGATGGATAATAATGTGTTAATGGATATGAAAAATGAAGTGCACCATGATGCATCCCAGGAAGGTGGGACAGATATCATTTTAGCACTGAAGCCCACTAATGTCTTGCAGAATGCATACTAGCAGTTGCAAATCAGCCTTCAGCACAGACCCCATAGACAGAAACCATTAAATAATTTCTTATTTTGATGCATTTCCAAAGTGCAATAAAAACAATGTTGATAAATGAGAAGAGTTAGCTTGGATCCTGGATACTGACACGATCTGGAATATTGCTGTCACTAGAATTTTCTCTAGAAAGGATCATCACACAGCGAGATCCATAATTACATGGTTAATGTGATGCTGACGTCACTCCTTTCTGCAGTACTCTTCCTTCCACCAAGACTTAAAAGCAGGCTGCTGAACTCAGATGCAGGTAAAAACCACTTAAATATTTGGCGAGACGGGCGGGAGACTTCACCCTGAGGTCAATGCTAAGGGAATCCTTATGGAGATGACAGGCAATGCCTTATTAATATCTTTTCAGATGTCATTTTTCACTTCATATTCACAGCAGTAGATTTTAAGAGAAATATTGCAAAAACAAAACAAGTATCAGAGGGGTAGCCATGTTAGTCTGAATCTGTAAAAAGTAACAGAGGGTCCTGTGGCACCTTTAAGACTAACCTAAGTATTGGGAGCATAAACTTTTGTGGGTAAGAACCTCACTTCTTCAGATGCAAGTAATGGAAATCTCCAGAGGCAGGTATAAATCAGTATGGAAATAACGAGGTTAGTTCAATCAGGGAGGGTGAGGTGCTCTGCTAGCAGTTGAGGTGTGAACACCAAGGGAGGAGAAACTGCTTCTGTAGTTCTCTGCCCACATATCTACACCAGCAACACCATCACAGGACCTAACCAGATCAGCTACAACATCACCGGCTCATTCACTTGCACATCCACCAATGTTATCTATGCCATCATATGCCAGCAATGCCCCTCTGCTATGTGCATTGGCCAAACTGGACAGTCACTACACAAGAGGATAAATGGACACAAGTCAGATATCAGGAATGGCAATATACAAAAACCTGTAGAACACTTCAACCTCCCTGGCCACACAATAGCAGATG
>NC_048305.1:100886003-100890332 GCF_013100865.1 Trachemys scripta elegans | reverse complement strand
AGCTTCCACAGGGCTATTGCCACTCGCTTCTCAACTGTGAGGGCTGCTCTCATCTTGGTATCCTGGCGTTTCAGGGCAGGGGAAAGCAAGTCACAAAGTTCCATGAAAGTGCCCTTACGCATGCGAAAGTTTCGCAGCCACTGGGAATCGTCCCATACCTGCAGCACGATGCGGTCCCACCAGTTTGTGCTTGTTTCCCGGGCCCAGAATCGGCGTTCCACGGTATCAACCTGCCCCAGTAACACCATGATTTCCACATTGCTGGGGCCTGTGCCTTGTGAGAGGTCTATGGCCATGTCAATTTCCTCATCACTCTCGTCGCTGCGCTGCAATCGCCTCCTCGCCTGGTCCGGGTTTCGCCTTGGCATGTTCTGGCTCTGCATGTACTCCAGGACAATGCGCGTGGTGTTCATAGTGCTCATAATTGCCGCGGTGATCTGAGCGGGCTCCATGATCCCAGTGCTAGCTATGGCGCCTGGTCAGAAAAAAGGCGCGAAAGTAGTATCTGATGGACCAGGAGAAGGAGGGCGGGAGGGAGGGAGGGCCGAGTGACGACATGGCGTACAGGTACAGGAACAGGGAGAAACACAAACAACTGTCACACAGAATGGTCCCCCCAAAGATTAAACTGGAAACCCTGGGCTTAGCAGGCCGTTGATTTCACGGAGGAAGGGGAAGCAAATGAACACAGAACAAATCTATTTTTTACATCTTAAGGTGGCAGCCGACGCTGCAGCATGAGTGACAGCCATACCAGTATGACGATGATGGGTACCAATCATAATATGCCATCATCTGCCAAAAGGCAAGGGGCTGCTGCTGTGTAGCAATGCAGCCCCACGTCTGCCAGCCCCACGTCCGCCAGCACCCAGCATCGCCCTCGGCCTCTTCTGGGTGCTTAGCAGACAATATTGGGCAATTGGCAGAAAATAGTATATTATGACTGGTAACCGTCATCATCGAAACAGTAGCATGTCTGCCCAGGTGGCCATGATTGACAGCCATACCAGTACGACGACGACGGGTACCAGTCATAATATACCATCGCCTGCAAGGGGCTGGTGCAATGCAGCACTACGGCTGCCAGCCCCACGGCTATCACTCATGCTACACCGTCTACCGCCAAAAGGCAGTTAGCAGCTGCTGCTGTGTAGCAATGCAGTCCCACGTCTGCCGGCACCCAGAGGACATATGGTGACGGTGAGCTCAGCTGAGCTGAGCGGGCTCCATGCTTGCCGTGGTATGTTGTCTGCACAGGTAACCCAGGTAAAAAGGCGCGAATCTATTGTCTGCCGTTGCTGTGACGAGGGGGGAGGGGCCTGACGACATGTACCCAGAACCGCCCGCGACACTGTTTTGCATCATCCGGGCATTGGGATCTCAACCCAGAATTCAAAGAAAAGGCGCGAACCGCTTCTCGGCTCGAGCTGTGGCGCAAACGTAGTATCTGACGGCCTAGGGGAAGGAGGGAGGGGGGCCGAGTGACGACATGGCGTACAGGCACAGGGAATTAAAATAAAGAACGGTGGCTGTGCATCAGGGAGAGACACAAACAACTGTCACAGACTGGTCCCCCCCAAAGATTAAACTGAAAACCCTGTTGACGGAGGGAGGGGGAAGCAAATGAATACAGAGAAAATCTATTTTTTACATCTTAAGACGACGGTGCAGCGTGACTGATAGCCCTCGGCATCTTTCTGGGTGCTTGGCAGCAAATACTGGGCGGTGTATGACGATGGTCTTCAGGCCTATTGCACGAGCTGCTGCTCAGGGAAGACTCTGCTAACGTGCGATGACCCGACTTGTAATAGGCCGGCTAACAGTCATAATACACCATTTACTGCCAAAAGGCAAGCCCCACGGCTGCCAGCACCCAGATCGCCGATGAAGGCTACCAGTCTACTGCACCGTCTACCGCCAAAAGGCAGTTAGCAGCTGCTGCTGTGTAGCAATGCAGTCCCACGTCTGCCGGCACCCAGAGGACATATGGTGACGGTGAGCTCAGCTGTGCTGAGCGGGCTCCATGTTGTCTGCACAGGTAACCCAGGTAACCCAGATAAAAAGGCGCGAATCTATTGTCTGCCGTTGCTGTGACGGGGGAGGGAGGGGCCTGACGACATGTACCCAGAACCGCCCGCGACACTGTTTTGCATCATCCGGGCATTGGGATCTCAACCCAGAATTCCAAGGGGCGGCAGAGACTGCGGGAACTGTGGGATAGCTGTGGGATAGCTACCCATAGTGCAATGCTCCGGAAGTCGACGCTAGCCTCGTACTGTGGACGCGGTCTGCCGACTAGAGCACCTAGAGCATTTTATTGTGTGGACATACACAATCGGCTGTATACAACCGATTTCAATAAAACCGGCTTCTATAAATTCGAACTAATTTCGTAGTGTAGACATACCCTGATCCTTTCATGCAGCTAAAACTCTCATCCAATGTCTCATTACCTCTCATCTTGATTGCTGCATCATCCTTATCTCTGGCCTTTACAAATGCAATTTTGCCCCAATTGTATCCATTCAGAAAGCTGTGGCGGCATTCCTAGATAATTTTCCTAGCTTATCGCTTTGACTATGGCTTTTTCCATCCCTCCACTGGCTACCCCTTTTCTATTGAATCTAGGGTGACCAGATGACAAGTTTGAAAAATCGGGATGGGGTGGGGGGTAATAGGCGCCTCTATAAGAAAAAGTCCCAAATATCAGGACTGTCCCTATAAAATCGGAACATCTGGTCACCCTAATTGCATCAAACATAAACTGCTTATATTCACTTTCAAGGCTGTTCAAGGCCTACCTCCACCCTCCCTATCATCTCTCATTTGCTATCGAGATGTCAATTCTCAGCTCTGATTGGCCCATGGTACCAACTTGCCTTGCGCACCTGTTTATTTCAAAGCATCTTTGTATTTTCTTCCATCCTGCCCTTCATGCTTGGAAGGAGCTCCACATAAACAGCTGCAAAGCTAACTCATTATCCTCCTTTAAAACACTCCTGAAAACTCTCCTTTCCTGTGAGGCCTATACAAATCTTGACAGCGGGTAGGCTGCTGGTGTGCTGAGACCACTAGCTATCATGCTGACCAATGCTGTCCCATTGTTTCCTTGCACTCTCCTTTCTGTCTTTATTCATCTCTTGTCTTATATTTAGATTGTCTCTGCTCCAAAAAGTTCACAATCTTTTTGTTCTGTTTGTACAGCACCTTGCACAATGGGGCCCAGGTCCATGACTAAGGTTCCTGCACACTACAATAGTACAAATAAACAACAGCAATAACAGCAGAATGGACCTTTCACCCTCTGGATCTGACTATTTAATAGAGCTAAGGGCAAGAAGGAGAAGGCCTTTCATAGGGCAGGTCTACACTTAAGCACTGCTGCAGCGTTTTAAGTGAAGATACTCCAACGCTGACACGAGAGCTTCTCCTGTCAGCATAGTTAATCCACCGCCCAGAGAAGTGGTAGCTATGCTGGTGAGAGAAGCTCTCCCATCAACATAGCACTGTCTACACGGGGGGTTAGGTCAGTATAACTATGTCACTCAGGGGGGTGGATTTCTCACACCCCGAGTGATGCAGTTATACTGATATAGGTCTGTAATGTAGACATGGTCTTAATAGTTGTCTAACTGCTTACACTTGTGGGTTGTTAAGAGACAATGCCAGCGTGAGTAACCTTAATGTGTCCCTCTCCCTCATTGGGGAGCACCAAAACCAAGGTGGGTCAGAGAATCAGACTGAGAATCCCAGAGACACAGGAGGACCTGGGCTGTCTAGGAAAATGTAAACTGGTTCTGTTCTGTTCCTGTAACTGAAGAGGAAAGCATATCTAATTTACCTCATAGTGAAGCATAAGATTACATGAGACTAGATATTCCTGTAGGCTGTTTGTTGTCTTAAAATCCCCTTGTCTTTAATGCTTTGTCCCAACTGCTGAATAAAAACACTTTGTTTTAAGAAAATTGTTGGTCACTCTCATCATCACAGGTTCCCAAAGAGAGAAAGAACACAGGTGCTCAAACCTAGGGTTACCATACGTCCGGTTTTTCCCGGACATGTCCGGCTTTTCGGCAATCAAACCCCCGTCCGGGGGGAATTGCCAAAAAGCCGAACATGTCCGGGAAAATGCCGGCTGGGCACTTCCCCTCCCGCGGCTGCTCTGCTCCTCCCCTGACTCTTCGGCTCTTAAACAGAGCCGAAGAGTCAGGGGAGGAGCAGCTCCACCGCAGCCGGAGGCTCTGCTCCTCCCCTGACTCTTCGGCTCTGTTTAAGAGCCGAGCGCTATGGGCTTTGGGCAGCCCCCATGCCTCCGGACCCTGCGCCGCC